>NC_092005.1:12700908-13008202 GCF_044704955.1 Pristiophorus japonicus
ATCACTCTTCACATGACTCTACACAACATTGCAAAAATCACTCTGTATCCCACTCTGCACAACATTGAACACATCACTCTATACGTCACTTTACAGAACATTGAAAACATCACTCTACACATCACTCTCCACAACATTGAAATATCACGCTACACATCACTCTACACAACATTGAAATCATCACTCTACACATCACTCTGCACAACATTGAAAACATCACTCTATACATCACTCTACACAACATTGAAAACATCACTCTACACATCACACAGCACAATATTGAAAACATCAGGCTACACATCACTCTGCACAACATTGAAAACATCACTCCACACATCACTCTGCACAACTTTGAAAACAACACTCTACACTTCACTCTACACAACATTGAAAACATCACTCAACACACCACTCTACACAGCATTGAAAACATCACTCTACACAGCACTCTACACAACATTGAAAACATCACTCTACACAACATTGAAAACATCACTCTACACATCAATCTATACAATATTGAATACATCACTCTACACATCACTCCACACAACATTGAAAACATCACTCTACACATCACTCGACACAACATTGAAAACATTACTCTACATATCACTCTGCAGAACACTGAATACATCACTCGACACATCACTCTGCACAACATTGAAAACTTCACTCTACATATCACATCACTCTACACAACATTGAAAACATCACTCTACACCTCACTCTAAACAACATTGAAAACATCACTCTACACTTCACTCTACACAACATTGAAAACATCACTCTACACTACATTGAAAACATCACTCTACACATCACTCTACACAACATTGAAAACAACACTCTATACATCACTCTACACAACATTGAAAACAACACTCTATACATCACTCGACACAACATTGAAAAAATCACTCTGCACATCACTCTGCACAACATTGAGAACATCACTCTGCACATCACTCTACACATCATTGAAAACATCACTCTATACATCACTCTACACAGCATTGTAAACATCACTCTACACATCACTCTGCACAACATTGAGAACATCACTCTGCACATCACTCTACACAACATTGAAAACATCACTCTACACATCACTCGACACAACATTGAAAACATTACTCTACATATCACTCTACAGAACATTGAAAACATCACTCGACACATCACTCTGCATAACATTGAAAACATCACTTTATACATCACTCTACACAACAATGTAAACATCACTCTACACATGACTCTACACAACACTGAAAAAATCACTCTCTATCCCACTCTGCACAACATTGAATACATCACTCTATACGTCACTCTACACAACATTGAAATCATCACTCTACACATCACCCTGCACAACATTGAAAACATCACTCGACACAACATTGAAAACATCAATCTACACAGCACTCTACACAACTTTGAAAACATTACTCAACACATCACTCTACACAACATTGAAAAGATCACTCTTTACATCACTCTGCACAACATTGAAAACATCACTCTGCACATCACTCTGCACAACATTGAAAACATCATTCTACACATCACTCTACACAACATTGAAAACATCACTCCACACATCACTCTGCACAACATTGAAAACATCACTCTACACATCACTCTGCACAACATTGAAAACATCACTCTACACATCACTCTACACAACATTGAAAGCATCACTCTACACTTCACTTTACACAACATTGAAAACATCACTCAGCACATCACTCTACACAACATTGAAAACATCACTCTGCACATCACTCTACACAATATTGAAAACATCACTCTACACAGCACTCTACCCAACATTGAAAACATCACTCTACACAACAATCTACACAACATTGAAAAAATCACTCTACACATCACTCATCACAACATTGAAAACATCACTCTACACATCAATCTATACAATATTGAAAACATCACTCGACACATCACTCGACACAACATTGAAAACATCACTCTACATATCACTCTGCACAACATTGAAAACATCACTCTACACATCACTCTATACAACATAGAAAACATCACTCTGCACCTCACACTGTACAACATTGAAAACATCACTCTACACATCACTCCACACAACATTGAAAACATCACTCTACACATCACTCAGCACAACATTGAAAACATCACTCTACACATCACTCTGCACAACATTGAAAACATCACTCCACACAACTTTGAAAATATCACTCTACACTTCATTCTACACAACATTGAAAACATCACTCAACACATCACTCTACACAACATTGAAAACATCACTCTGCACATGACTCTACACAACATTGAAAACATCACTCTACACAGCACTCTAAACAACATTGAAAACATCACTCTACACAACAATCTACACAACATTGAAAAGTTCACTCTACACATCACTCTACACAACATTGAAAACATCACTCTACACATCAATCTACACAATATTGAATACATCACTCTACACATCACTCCACACAACATTGAAAACATCACTCTACATATCACTCTACACAACATTGAAAACATCACTCTACATATCACTCTGCACAACATTGAAAACATCACTATACATATCACATCACTCTACACATCACTCGACACTACATTGAAAACATCATTCTATCATCACTCCACACAACATTGAAAACAACACTCCATACATCACTCGACACAACATTGAAAACATCACTCTACAAATCACTCTGCACAACATTGAGAACATCACTCTGCACATCACTCTACACATCATTGAAAACATCACTCTATACATCACTCTACACAGCATTGTAAACATCACTCTACACATCACTCTGCACAACATTGAGAACATCACTCTGCACATCACTATACACAACATTGAAAACATCACTCTACACATCACTCGACACAACATTGAAAACATTACGCTACATATCACTCTACAGAACATTGAAAACATCACTCTACATATCACTCTGCACAACATTGAAAACATCACTATACATATCACATCACTCTACACATCACTCGACACTACATTGAAAACATCATTCTATCATCACTCCACACAACATTGAAAACAACACTCCATACATCACTCGACACAACATTGAAAACATCACTCTACAAATCACTCTGCACAACATTGAGAACATCACTCTGCACATCACTCTACACATCATTGAAAACATCACTCTATACATCACTCTACACAGCATTGTAAACATCACTCTACACATCACTCTGCACAACATTGAGAACATCACTCTGCACATCACTATACACAACATTGAAAACATCACTCTACACATCACTCGACACAACATTGAAAACATTACGCTACATATCACTCTACAGAACATTGAAAACATCACTCTACACATCACTCTGCACAACATTGAAAACATCACTTTATACATCACTCTACACAACATTGTAACCATCACTCTACACATGACTCTACACAACATTGAAAAAATCACTCTGTATCCCACTCTGCACAACATTGAATACATCACTCGATACGTCACTCTACAGAACACTGAAAACATCACTCTACACATCACTCTCCACAACATTGAAACATCACGCTACACATCACTCTACACAACATTGAAATCATCACTCTACACATCACTCTGCACAACATTGAAAACATCACTCTATACATCACTCTACACAACATTGAAAACATCACTCTACACATCACACAGCACAATATTGAAAACATCAGGCTACACATCACTCTGCACAACATTGAAAACATCACTCCACACATCACTCTGCACAACTTTGAAAACATCACTCTACACTTCACTCTACACAACATTGAAAACATCACTCTACACTACATTGAAAACATCACTCTACACATCACTCTACACAAAATTGAAAACAACACTCTATACATCACTCGACACAACATTGAAAAAATCACTCTACACATCACTCTGCACAACATTGAGAACATCACTCTGCACATCACTCTACACATCATTGAAAACATCACTCTATACATCACTCTACACAGCATTGTAAACATCACTCTGCACATCACTCTGCACAACATTGAGAACATCACTCTGCACATCACTCTACACAACATTGAAAACATCACTCTACACATCACTCGACACAACATTGAAAACATTACTCTACATATCACTCTACAGAACATTGAAAACATCACTCTACACATCACTCTGCAAATCATTGAAAACATCACTTTATACATGAATCTACACAACACTGAAAAAATCACTCTGTATCCCACTCTGCACAACATTGAATACATCACTCTATACGTCACTCTACAGAACTTTGAAAACACCACTCTACACCTCACTCGCCACAACATTGAAATATCACGCTACACATCACTCTACACAACATTGAAATCATCACTCTACACATCACCCTGCACAACATTGAAAACATCACTCTACACATCACTCTACACAACATTGAAAACATCACTCTACACATCACTCGACACAACATTGAAAACATCAATCTGCACAGCACTCTACACAACATTGAACACATTACTCAACACATCACTCTACACAACATTGAAAAGATCACTCTTTACATCACTCTGCACAACACTGAAAACATCACTCTGCACATCACTCTGCACAACATTGAAAACATCACTCTACACATCACTCTACACAACATTGAAAACATTACTCCACACATCACTCTGCACAACATTGAAAACATCACTCTACACATCACTCTGCACAACATTGAAAACATCACTCTACACATCACTCTACACAACATTGAAAACATCACTCTACACTTCACTTTACACAACATTGAAAACATCACTCAACACATCACTCTACACAACATTGAAAACATCACTCTGCACATCACTCTACACAATATTGAAAACATCACTCTACACAGCACTCTACCCAACATTGAAAACATCACTCTACACAACAATCTACACAACATTGAAAAAATCACTCTACACATCACTCAACACAACATTGAAAACATCACTCTACACATCAATCTATACAATATTGAAAACATCACTCTACACATCACTCGACACAACATTGAAAACATTACTCTACATATCACTCTGCACAACATTGAAAACATCACTCTACACATCACTCTATACAACATAGAAAACATCACTCTGCACCTCACCATGCACAACATTGAAAACATCACTCTACACATCACTCTACAGAACATTGAAAACATCACTCTACACATCACTCTCCACAATATTGAAATATCACGCCACACATAACTCTGCACAACATTGAAAACATCACTCTACACATCACTCTGCACAACATTGAAAACATCACACTACACATCACTCTACAGAACATTGAAAACATCACTCTACACTTCACTTTACACAACATTGAAAACATCACTCAACACATCACTCTACACAACATTGAAAACTTCACTCTGCACATCACTCTACACAATATTGAAAACATCACTCTACACAGCACTCTACCCAACATTGAAAACATCACTCTACACAACAATGTACACAACATTGAAAAAATCACTCTACACATCAATCAACACAACATTGAAAACGTCACTCTACTCATCAATCTATACAATATCGAAAACATCACTCTACACATCACTCTATACAACATAGAAAACATCACTCTGCACCTCACACTGTACAACATTGAAAACATCACTCTACACATCACTCCACACAACATTGAAAACATCACTCTACACATCACTCCACACAACATTGAAAACATCACTCTACATATCACTCTCCACAATATTGAAATATCACGCCACACATAACTCTGCACAACATTGAAAACATCACTCTACACATCACTCTGCACAACATTGAAAACATCACTCTACACATCACTCTACAGAACATTGAAAACATCACTCTACACTTCACTTTACACAACATTGAAAACATCACTCAACACATCACTCTACACAACATTGAAAACTTCACTCTGCACATCACTCTGCACAGCATTGAAAACATTACTCTACACATCACTCTACACAACTTTGAATATATCACTCTACACATCACTCTACACAACATTGAAAACATCACTCCACACATCAATCTATACAATATTGAATACATCACTCTACACATCACTCCACACAACATTGAAAAGATCACTCTACACATCACTCGACACAACATTGAAAACATCACTCTACACATCAATCTATACAATATTGAATACATCACTCTACACATCACTCCACACAACATTGAAAACATCACTCTACATATCACTCTACACAACATTGAAAACATCACTCTACATATCACTCTGCACAACATTGAAACCATCACTATACATATCACATCACTCTACACATCACTCTACACAACATTGAAAACATCACTCTACACATCCATCTACACAACATTGAAAACATCACTCTACACTTCACTCTACACAACATTGAAAACAACACTCTACACATCACTCGACACAACATTGAAAAAATCACTCTACACATCACTCTACACAACATTGTAAACATCACTCTACACAATAATCTACACAACATTGAAAAGATCACTCTATACATCACTCTACACAACATTGAAAATATCACTCTACACATCAATCTATACAATATTGAATGCATCACTCTACACATCACTCCACACAACATTGAAAACATCACTCTACATATCACTCTGCACAACATTGAAAATATCACTCTACACATCACTCTACACAACATTGAAAACATCACTCTACATATCACTCTGCACAACATTGAAAACATAACTATACATATCACATCACTCTACACATCACTCTACACAACATTGAAAATATCACTCTACACATCACTCTACACATCATTGAAAACATCACTCTACACTTCAATCTACACAATATTGAAAACATCACTCTACACTACATTGAAAACATCACTCTGCACATCACTCTACACAACATTGAAAACAACACTCTATATATCACACGACACAACATTGAAAAAATCACTCTACACATCACTCTACACAACACTGTAAACATCACTCTACACATCACTCTACACACCATTGAAAACATCACTCTACACATCACTCTACACAACATTGTAAACATCACTCTACACAATAATCTACACAACATTGAAAAGATCACTCTACACATCACTCTACACAACATTGAAAATATCACTCTACACATCAATCTATACAATATTGAATACATCACTCTACACATCACTCCACACAACATTGAAAACATCACTCTACATATCACTCTGCACAACATTGAAAATATCACTCTACACATCACTCTACACAACATTGAAAACATCACTCTACATATCACTCTGCACAACATTGAAAACATAACTATACATATCACATCACTCTACACATCACTCTACACAACATTGAAAATATCACTCTACACATCACTCTACACATCATTGAAAACATCACTCTACACTTCAATCCACACAACATTGAAAACATCACTCTACACTACATTGAAAACATCACTCTGCATATCACTCCACACAACATTGAAAACAACACTCTATATATCAAACGACACAACATTGAAAAAATCACTCTACACATCACTCTACACAACATTGTAAACATCATTCTACACATCACTCTACACACCATTGAAAACATCACTCTACACATCACTCTACACAACACTGAAAACGTCACTCAACACAACACTCTGCACAACATTGAAAACATCAATCTACACATCACTCTGCAGAATATTGAAAACATCACTCTACACATCACTCGACACAACATTGAAAACATCACTTTATACATCACTCTACACAACATTGAAAACATCACTCTACACAAAATTGTAAACATCACTCTACACATGAGTCTACACAACATTGAAAAAATCACTCTGTATATCATTCTGCACAACATTGAAAACATCAATCTACACAACACTCTACAGAACATTGAAAACATCACTCTACACATCACTCTCCACAACATTGAAAACATCAATCTAAACAACAATCTACACAACATTGAAAACATCACTCTACACAAAACTCTACACAACTTTGAAAACATCACTCTACACAACAATCTACACAACATTGAAAACATCAATCTACACATCAATATGCAGAATATTGAAAACATCACTCTACACATCACTCTACACAACATTGAAAACATCACTCTATACATCACTCGACACAACATTGAAAACATCACTCTACACATCACTCTACACAACATTATAAACATCACTCTACACATGAGTCTACACAACATTGAAAAAATCACTCTGTACATCATTCTGCACAACATTGAAAACATCACTCTACACATCACTCTACAGAACATTGAAAACATCACTCTACACATCACTCTCCACAACATTGAAATATCACTCTACACATCACTCTGCACAACATTGAAAACATCACTCTACACATCACTCTACACAATATTGAAAACATCACTCTACACATCACTCTGCACAACATTGAAAACATCACTCTACATATCACTCTGCACAACATTGAAAACATCACTCTACACAGCACTCTACACAACATTGTAAACATCACTCTACGCATGAGTCTACACAACGTTGAAAAAATCACTCTGTACATCATTCTGCACAACATTGAAAACATCAATCTACACAACACTCTACAGAACATTGAAAACATCACTATACACATCACTCTCCACAACATTGAAAACATCACTCTACACAACAATCTACACAACATTGAAAACATCACTCTACACATCACTCTACACAACATTGAAAATATCACTCTGCACATCACTCTGCACAACATTGAAAACATCACTCTGCACATCACTCTGCACAACATTGAAAACATCACTCTACACATCACTCTACACAACATTGAAAACATCACTCTACAATTCACTTTACACAACATTGAAAACATCACTCAACACATCACTCTACACAACATTGAAAACATCACTCTGCACATCACTCTGCACAATATTGAAAACATCACTCTACACAGCACTCTACACAACATTGAAAACATCACTCTACACAACAATCTACACAACATTGAAAACAACACTCTACACATCACTCTACACAATATTGAAAACATCACTCTACACAGCACTCTACACAGCATTGAAAACATCACTCTACACATCATTCTACACAACATTGAAAACATCACTCTATACATCACTCTGCACAACATTTTAAACATCACTCTACACATGACTCTACACAACATTGAAAAAATCACTCTGTACCCCACTCTGCACAACATTGAATACATCACTCTATAGATCACTCTACAGAACATTGAAAACATCACTCTACACAACACTCTCCACAACATTTAAATATCACGCTACACATCACTCTACACAACATTGAATTCATCACTCTACACATCACTCTGCAGAACATTGAAAACATCACTCTACACATCACTCTACACAACATTGAAAACATCACTCTACACATCACTCGACAGAACATTGAAAACATCACGATACACATCACTCTGCACAACATTGAAAACATCACTCTACACATCACTACACAACATTGAAAACATCACTCTACACTTCACTTTACACAACATTGAAAACATCACTCTGCACATCACTCTACACAACATAGAACACATCACTCTACACAGCACTCTACACAACATTGAAAACATCACTCTACACAACAATCTACGCAACATTGAAAACATCACTCTACACATCACTCTACACAACATTGAAAACATCACTCGACACAACAATCTACACAACATTGAAAATATCACTCTACACATCACTCTACACAATATTGAAAACATCACTCTACACATCACTCTACATAGCATTGAAAACATCACTCTACACATCACTCTACATAACATTGAAAACATCACTCTACACATCACTCTACACAACATTGTAAACATCACTCTACAAATGACTCTACACAACATTGAAAAAACCACTCAGTACCCCACTCTGCACAACATTGAATACATCACTCTATAGATCACTCTACAGAACATTGAAAACATCACTCTACACATCACTCTCCACAACATTTAAATATCACGCTACACATCACTCTACACAACATTGAAATCATCACACTGCACATCACTCTGCAGAACATTGAAAACATCACTCTACACATCACTCGACACAACATTGAAAACATCACTATACACATCACTCTGCACAACATTGAAAACATCACTCTGCACATCACTCTGCACAACATTGAAAACATCACTCTACACATCACTCTACACAACATTGAAAACATCACTCTACAAATCACTCTGCACAACATTGAAAGCATCACTCTACACATCACTCTGCACAACATTGAAAACATCACTCTACACATCACTCTGCACAATATTGAAAACATCACTCTACACATCACTCTACACAACATTGAAAACATCACTCTACACTTCACTTTACACAACATTGAAAACATCACTCAACACATCATTCTACACAACATTGAAAACATCACTCTGCACATCACTCTACACAATATTGAAAACATCACTCTAGACATCACTCTACCCAACATTGAAAACATCACTCTACACAACAATGTACACAACATTGAAAAAATCACTCTACACATCACTCAACACAACATTGAAAACATCACTCTAGACATCAATCTATACAATATTGAAAACATCACCCTACACATCACTCGACACAACATTGAAAACATCACTCTACATATCACTCTGCACAACATTGAAAACATCACTCTACACATCACTCTATACAACATCGAAAACATCACTCTGCACCTCACTCTGCACAACATTGAAAACATCACTCTACACATCACTCCACACAACATTGAAAACATCACTCTACACATCACTCAGCACAACATTGAAAACATCACTCTACACATCACACTGCACAGCATTGAAAACATCACTCTACACATCACTCTACACAACTTTGAAAATATCACTCTACACATCACTCTACACAACATTGAAAACATCACTCTACACATCAATCTATACAATATTGAATACATCACTCTACACATCACTCCACAAGACATTGGAAAGATCACTCTACACATCACTCTACGCAACATTGAAAACATGACTCTACACATCAATCTATACAATATTGAATACATCACTCTACACATCACTCCACACAACATTGAAAACATCACTCTACATATCACTCTACACAACATTGAAAACATCACTCTACATATCACTCTGCACAACATTGAAAACATCACAATACATATCACATCACTCTACACATCACTCTACACAACATTGAAAACATCACTCTACACATCCATCTACACAACATTGAAAACATCACTCTACACTTCACTCTACACAACATTGAAAACATCACTATACAATACATTGAAAACATCACTCTACACATCACTCTACACTACATTGAAAACAACACTCTATTCATCACTCGACACAACATTGAAAAAATCACTCGACACATCACTCCACACAACATTGTAAACATCACTCTACACAATAATCTACATAACATTGAAAAGATCACTCTACACATCACTCTACACAACATTGAAAACATCACTCTACACATCACTCTACACAACATTGAAAACATCACTCTACATATCACTCTGCACAACATTGAAAACATCACTATACATATCACATCACTCTACACATCACTCTACACAATATTGAAAACATCACTCTACACTTCAATCTACACAACATTGAAAACATCACTCTACACTACATTGAAAACATCACTCTGCACATCACTCTACACAACATTGAAAACAACATTCTATATATCACACGACACAACATTGAAAAAATCACTCTACACATCACTCTACACAACATTGTAAACATCACTCGACACATCACTCTGCACACCATTGAAAACAGCATTCTACACTTCACTCTACACAACATTGAAAACATCACTCTACACAACACTCAGCACAACATTGAAAACATCACTCTACACATCACTCTGCACAGCATTGAAAACATCACTCTACACATCACTCTGCACAACTTTGAAAATATCACTCCACACATTACTCTACACAACATTGAAAACATCACTCTACACATCAATCTATACAATATTGAATACATCACTCTACACATCACTCCACACAACATTGAAAAGATCACTCTACACATCACTCTACACAACATTGAAAATATCACTCTACACATCAATCTATACAATATTGAATACATCACTCTACACATCACTCCACAAAACATTGAAAACATCACTCTACATATCACTGTAGACAACATTGAAAACATCACTCTACATATCACTCTGCACAACATTGAAAACATCACTATACATATCACATCACTCTACACATCACTCTACACATCATTGAAAACATCACTCTACACATCCATCTACACAACATTGAAAACATCACTCTACACTTCACTCTACACAACATTGAAAACATCACTATACAATACATTGAAAACATCACTCTACACATCACTCTACACAACATTGAAAACAACATTCTATACATTTCTCGACACAACATTGAAAAAATCACTCTACACATCACTCTACACAACATTGTAAACATCACTCTACACAATAATCTACACAACATTGAAAAGATCACTCTACACATCACGCTACACAACATTGAAAACATCACTCTACACATCACTCTACACAACATTGAAAACATCACTCTACATATCACTCTGCACAACATTGAAAACATCACTATACATATCACATCACTCTACACATCACTCTACGCAACATTGAAAACATCACTCTACACATCACTCTACACAACATTGAAAACATCACTCTACACTTCAATCTACACAACATTGAAAACATCACTCTACACTACATTGAAAACATCACTCTGCACATCACTCGACACAACATTGAAAACAACATTCTATATATCACACGACACAACATTGAAAAAAATCACTCTACACATCACTCTACACAACATTGTAAACATCACTCTACACATCACTCTACACACCATTGAAAACATCACTCTACACATCACTCTACACAACACTGAAAACATCACTCAACACATCACTCTACACAACATTGAAAACATCAATCTACACATCACTCTACAGAACATTGAAAACATCACTCTACACATCACTCGACACAACATTGTAAACATCACTCTACACATCACTCTGCACACCATTGAAAACATCACTCTACACTTCACTCTACACAACATTGAAAACATCACTCTAAACAACAAACTACACAACATTGAAAACATCAATCTACACATCACTCTGCAGAATATTGAAAACATCACTCTACACATCACTCTACACAACATTGAAAACATCACTCTATACATCACTCTACACAACATTGAAAACATCACTCTACACATCACTCTACACAACATTGTAAACATCACTCTACACATGAGTCTACACAACATTGAAAAAATCACTCTGTACATCATTCTGCACAACATTGAAAACATCAATCTACACAACTACAGAACATTGAAAACATCACTCTATACATCACTCTACACAACATTGAAAACATCACTCTACACATCACTCTACACAACATTGTAAACATCACTCTACACATGAGTCTACACAACATTGAAAAAATCACGCTGTACATCATTCTGCACAACATTGAAAACATCAATCTACACAACACTCTACATAACATTGAAAACATCACTCTACACATCACTTTCCACAACATTGAAAACATCAATCTAAACAACAATCTACACAACATTGAAAACATCACTCTACACAACACTCTGCACTACATTGAAAACATCACTCTACACAACAATCTACACAACATTGAAAACATCAAACTACACATCACTCTGCAGAATATTGAAAACATCACTCTACACATCACTCTACACAACATTGAAAACATCACTCTATACATCACCCGACACAACATTGAAAACATCACTCTACACATCACTCTACACAACATTGAAAAAATCACTCTGTACCCCACTCTGCACAACATTGAATACATCACACTATAGATCACTCTACAGAACATTGAAAACATCACTCTACATATCACTCTCCACAACATTTAAATATCACGCTACACATCACTCTACACAACATTGAATTCATCACTCTACACATCACTCTGCAGAACATTGAAAACATCACTCTACACATCACTCTCCACAACATTTAAATATCACGCTACACATCACTCTACACAACATTGAAATCATCACACTACACATCACTCTGCAGAACATTGAAAACATCACTCTACACATCACTCTACACAACATTGAAAACATCACTCTAGACATCACTCTACACAACATTGAAAACATCACTCTACACAACAATCTACACAACATTGAAAACATCACTCTACACATCACTCTACACAATATTGAAAACATCACTCTACACAGCACTCTACACAGCATTGAAAACATCACTCTACACATCACTCTACATAACATTGAAAACATCGCTCTATACATCACTCTACACAACATTGTAAACATCACTCTACACATGACTCTACACAACATTGAAAAAACACTCAGTACCCCACTCTGCACAACATTGAATACATCACTCTATAGATCACTCTACAGAACATTGAAAACATCACTCTACACATCACTCTCCACAACATTTAAATATCACGCTACACATCACTCTACACAACATTGAAATCATCACACTACACTTCACTCTGCAGAACATTGAAAACATCACTCTACACATCACTCTACACAACATTGAAAATATCACTCTACACATCACTATACAGAACATTGAAAACATCACTCTAAACATCACTCGACACAACATTGTAAACATCACTCTACACATCACTATGCACACCATTGAAAATATCACTCTACACTTCACTCTACACAACATTGAAAACATCACTCAACACAACAATCTACACAACATTGAAAACATCAATCTACACATCACTCTGCAGAATATTGAAAACATCACTCTACACATCACTCTACACAACATTGAAAACATCACTCTACACATCACTCTACAGAACATTGAAAATATCACTCTACACATCACTCTCCACAACATTGAAATATCACGCTACACATCACTCTGCACAATATTGAAAACATCACTCTACACATCACTCTACACAACATTGAAAACATCACTCTACACATCACTCTACACAATATTGAAAACATCACTCTACACAGCACTCTACACAACATTGAAAACATCACTCTACACTTCACTTTACACAACATTGAAAACATCACTCTACACATCACTCTACACAATATTGAAAACATCACTCTATACATCACTCTACACAACATTTAAAACATCACTCTACACATCACTCTACACAACATTGAAAACATCACTCTATACATCACTCTACACAACATTGTAAACATCACTCTACACATGACTCTACACAACATTGAAAAAATCACTCTGTACCCCACTCTGCACAACATTGAAATCATCACTCTATCGATCACTCTACAGAACATTGAAAACATCACTCTACACATCACTCTCCACAATATTTAAATATCACGCTACACATCACTCTACACAACATTGAAATCATCACACTACACATCACTCTGCAAAACATTGAAAACATCACTCTACACATCACTCTACACAACATTGAAAACATCACTCTGCACATCACTCTACACAATATTGAAAACATCACTCGACACAGCACTCTACACAACATTGAAAACATCACTCTACACAACAATCTACACAACATTGAAAACATCACTCTACACATCACTCTACACAACATTGAAAATATCACTCTACACAACAATCTACACAACATTGAAAACATCACTCTACACATCACTCTACACAATATTGAAAACATCACTCTGCACAGCACTCTACATAACATTGAAAACATCACTCTACACATCACTCTACACAACATTGAAAACATCACTCTATACATCACTCTACACAACATTGTAAACATCACTCTACACATGACTCTACACAACATTGAAAAAATCACTCTGTACCCCACTCTGCACAACATTGAATACATCACTCTATCGATCACTCTACAGAACATTGAAAACATCACTCTACACATCACTCGACACAACATTGAAAACATCACTATACACATCACTCTGCACAACATTGAATACATCACTCTGCAAATCACTCTGCACAACATTGAAAACATCACTCTACACATCACTCTACACAACATTGAAAGCATCAGTCTACACATCACGCTGCACAACATTGAAAACATCACTCTGCACATCACACTACACAACATTGAAAACATCACTCTACACATCACTCTACACAACAATGAAAACATCACTCAACACTTCACTCTAAACAACATTGAAAACATCAATCTACACATCACTCTACAGAACATTGAAAACATCACTCTAAACATCACTCGACACAACATTGTAAACATCACTCTACACATCACTCTGCACACCATTGAAAACATCACTCTACACTTCACTCTACACAACATTGAAAACATCACTCTACACAACAATCTACACAACATTGAAAACATCAATCTACACATCACTCTGCAGAACATTGAAAACATCACTCTACACATCACTCTACACAACATTGAAAACATCACTCTATACATCACTCGACACAACATTGAAAACATCACTCGACACATCACTCTACACAACATTGTAAACATCACTCTACACATGAGTCTACACAACAATGAAAAAGTCACTCTGTACATCATTCTGCACAACATTGAAAACATCACTCTACACATCACTCTACAGAACATTGAAAACATCACTCTACACATCACTCTCCACAACATTGAAATATCACGCTACACATCACTCTGCACAACATTGAAAACATCACTCTACACATCACTCTACACAATATTGAAATCATCACTCTACACATCACTCTGCACAACATTGAAAACATCACTCTACATATCACTCAGCACAACATTGAAAACATCACTCTACACAGCACTCTACACAACATTGAAAACATCACTCTCCACTTCACTTTACACAACATTGAAAACATCACTCAACACATCACTCTACACAACATTGAAAACATCACTCTGCACATCACTCTGCACAATATTGAAGACATCACTCTACACATCACTCTACACAACATTGAAAACATCACTCAACACATCACTCTACACAACATTGAAAACATCACTCTGCACATCACTCTACACAATATTGAAAACATCACTCTACACAGCACTCTACACAACATTGAAAACATCACTCTACACAACAATCTACACAATATTGAAAACATCACTCTACACATCACTCTACACAACATTGAAAACATCACTCTACACAACAATCTACACAACATTGAAAACATCACTCTACACATCACTCTACACAATATTGAAAACATCACTCTACACAGCACTCTACACAACATTCAAAACATCACTCTACACTTCACTTTACACAACATTGAAAACATCACTCAACACATCACTCTACACAACATTGAAAACATCACTCTGCACATCACTCTACACAACATTGAAAATATCACTCTACACAACAATCTACACAGCATTGAAAACATCACTCTACACATCACTCTACACAATATTGAAAACATCACTCTGCACAGCACTCTACACAACATTGAAAACATCACTCTACACATGACTCTACAGAACATTGAAAAAATCACTCTGTACCCCACTCTGCACAACATTGAATACATCACTCTATCGATCACTCTGCAGAACATTGAAAACATCACTCTACACATCACTCTCCACAATATTTAAATATCACGCTACACATCACTCTACACAACATTGAAATCATCACACTACACATCGCTCTGCAAAACATTGAAAACATCACTCTACACATCACTCTACACAACATTGAAAACATCACTCTGCACATCACTCTACACAATATTGAAAACATCACTCGACACAGCACTCTACATAACATTGAAAACATCACTCTACACAACAATCTACACAACATTGAAAACATCACTCTACACATCACTCTACACAACATTGAAAATATCACTCTACACAACAATCTACACAACATTGAAAACATCACTCTACACATCACTCTACACAATATTGAAAACATCACTCTGCACAGCACTCTACACAACATTGAAAACATCACTCTACACATCATTCTACACAACATTGAAAACATCACTCTATACATCACTCTACACAACATTGTAAACATCACTCTACACATGACTCTACACAACATTGAAAAAATCACTCTATACCCCACTCTACACAACATTGAATACATCACTCTATCGATCACTCTACAGAACATTGAAAACATCACTCTACACTTCACTCTACACAACATTGAAAACATCACTCTACGCAACAATCTGCACAACATTGAAAACATCAATCTACACATCACTCTGCAGAATATTGAAAACATCACTCTACACATCACTCTACACAACATTGAAAACATCACTCTATATATCACTCGACACATCATTGAAAACATCACTCTACACATCACTCTACACAACATTGTAAACATCACTCTACACATGAGTCTACACAACAATGAAAAAGTCACTCTGTACATCATTCTGCACAACATTGAAAACATCACTCTACACATCACTCTCCACAACATTGAAATATCACGCTACACATCACTCTGCACAACATTGAAAACATCACTCTACACATCACTCTACACAATATTGAAAACATCACTCTACACATCACTCTGCACAACATTGAAAACATCACTCTACCCTTCACTTTACACAACATTGAAAACATCATTCTACACATCACTCTACACAATATTGAAAACATCACTCTGCACAGCACTCTACACAACATTTAAAACATCACTCTACACATCACTCTACACAACATTGAAAACATCACTCTATACATCACTCTACACAACATTGCATACATCACTCTACACATGACTCTACACAACATTGAAAATATCACTCTACACATCACTCTGCACAACATTGAAAACATCACTCTACACATCACTCTACACAATATTGAAAACATCACTCTACACATCACTCTGCACAACATTGAAAACATCACTCTACATATCACTCTGCACAACATTGAAAACATCACTCTACACAGCAACCTACACAACATTGAAAACATCACTCTCCACTTCACTTTACACAACATTGAAAACATCACTCAACACATCACTCTACACAACATTGAAAACATCACTCTGCACATCACTCTACACAATATTGAAAACATCACTCGACACAGCACTCTACACAACATTGAAAACATCACTCTACATAACAATCTACACAACATTGAAAACATCACTCTACACATCACTCTACACAACATTGAAAATATCACTCTACACAACAATCTACACAACATTGAAAACATCACTCTACACATCACTCTACATAATATTGAAAACATCACTCTGCACAGCACTCTACACAACATTGAAAACATCACTCTACACATCACTCTACACAACATTGAAAACATCACTCTATACATCACTCTACACAACATTGTAAACATCTCTCTACACATGACTCTACACAACATTGAAAAAATCACTCTGTACCCCACTCTGCACAACATTGAATACATCACTCTGTCGATCACTCTACAGAACATTGAAAACATCACTCTACACTTCACTCTACACAACATTGAAAACATCACTCTACACAACAATCTGCACAACATTGAAAACATCAATCTTCACATCACTCTACACAACATTGTAAACATCACTGTACACATGAGTCTACACAACAATGAAAAAGTCACTCTGTACATCATTCTGCACAAAATTGAAAACATCACTCTACACATCACTCTACAGAACATTGAAAACATCACTCTACACATCACTCTCCACAACATTGAAATATCACGCTACACATCACTCTGCACAACATTGAAAACATCACTCTACACATCACTCTACACAATATTGAAAACATCACTCTACACATCACTCTGCACAACATTGAAAACATCACTCTACACAGCACTCTACACAACATTGAAAACATCACTCAACACATCACTCTACACAACATTGAAAACATCACTCTGCACATCACTCTGCACAATATTGAAAACATCACTCTACACAGCACTCTACACAACATTGAAAACATCACTCTACACAACAATCTACACAATATTGAAAACATCACTCTACACATCACTCTACACAACATTGAAAACATCACTCTACACATCACTCTACACAATATTGAAAACATCACTCTACACAGCACTCTACACAACATTGAAAACATCACTCTACACTTCACTTTACACAACATTGAAAACATCACTCTACACATCACTCTACACAATATTGAAAACATCACTCTATACATCACTCTACACAACATTTAAAACATCACTCTACACATCACTCTACACAACATTGAAAACATCACTCTATACATCACTCTACACAACATTGTAAACATCACTCTACACATGACTCTACACAACATTGAAAAAATCACTCTGTACCCCACTCTGCACAACATTGAAAAGATCACTCTATCGATCACTCTACAGAACATTGAAAACATCACTCTACACATCACTCTCGACAATATTTAAATATCACGCTACACATCACTCTACACAACATTGAAATCATCACACTACACATCACTCTGCAAAACATTGAAAACATCACTCTACACATCACTCTACACAACATTGAAAACATCACTCTGCACATCACTCTACACAATATTGAAAACATCACTCGACACAGCACTCTACACAACATTGAAAACATCACTCTACACAACAATCTACACAACATTGAAAACATCACTCTACACATCACTCTACACAATATTGAAAACATCACTCTGCACAGCACTCTACACAACATTGAAAACATCACTCTACACATCACTCTACACAACATTGAAAACATCACTCTATACATCACTCTACACAACATTGTAAACATCAGTCTACACATGACTCTACACAACATTGAAAAAATCACTCTGTACCCCACTCTGCACAACATTGAATATATCACTCTATCGATCACTCTACAGAACATTGAAAACATCACTCTACACTTCACTCTACACAACATTGAAAACATCACTCTACACAACAATCTGCACAACATTGAAAACATCAATCTACACATCACTCTGCAGAATATTGAAAACATCACTCTACACATCACTCTACACAACATTGAAAACATCACTCTATATATCACTCGACACATCATTGAAAACATCACTCTACACATCACTCTACACAACATTGTAAACATCACTCTACACATGAGTCTACACTACAATGAAAAAGTCACTCTGTACATCATTCTGCACAACATTGAAAACATCACTCTACACATCACTCTACAGAACATTGAAAACATCACTCTACACATCACTCTCCACAACATTGAAATATCACGCTACACATCACTCTGCACAACATTGAAAACATCACTCTACACATCACTCTACACAATATTGAAAACATCACTCTACACATCACTCTGCACAACATTGAAAACATCACTCTGCACATCACTCCACACAATATTGAAAACATCACTCTACACAGCACTCTACACAACATTGAAAACATCACTCAACACATCACTCTACACAACATTGAAAACACCACTCTGCACATCACTCTACACAATATTGAAAACATCACTCTACACAGCACTCTACACAACATTTAAATATCACGCTACACATCACTCTACACAACATTGAAATCATCACACTACACATCACTCTGCAAAACATTGAAAACATCACTCTACACATCACTCTACACAACATTGAAAACATCACTCTACACATCACTCGACACAACATTGAAAACATCACTATACACATCACTCTGCACAACATTGAATTCATCACTCTGCAAATCACTCTGCACAACATTGAAAACATCACTCTACACATCACTCTACACAACATTGAAAGCATCACTCTACATTTCACTCTGCACAACATTGAAAACATTACTCTGCACATCACTCTACACAACATTGAAAACATCACTCTACACATCACTCTACAAAACAATGAAAACATCACTCAACACTTCACTCTAAACAACATTGAAAACATCAATCTACACATCACTCTACAGAACATTGAAAACATCACTCTAAACATCACTCGACACAACATTGTAAACATCACTCTACACATCACTCTGCACACCATTGAAAACATCACTCTACACTTCACTCTACACAACATTGAAAACATCACTCTACACAACAATCTACACAACATTGAAAACATCAATCTACACATCACTCTGCAGAATATTGAAAACATCACTCTACACATCACTCTACACAACATTGAAAACATCACTCTATACATCACTCGACACAACATTGAAAACATCACTCGACACATCACTCTACACAACATTGTAAACATCACTCTACACATGAGTCTACACAACAATGAAAAAGTCACTCTGTACATCATTCTGCACAACATTGAAAACATCACTCTACACATCACTCTACAGAACATTGAAAACATCACTCTACACATCACTCTCCACAACATTGAAATATCACGCTACACATCACTCTGCACAACATTGAAAACATCACTCTACACATCACTCTACACAATATTGAAATCATCACTCTACACATCACTCTGCACAACATTGAAAACATCACTCTACATATCACTCAGCACAACATTGAAAACATCACTCTACACAGCACTCTACACAACATTGAAAACTTCACTCTCCACTTCACTTTACACAACATTGAAAACATCACTCAACACATCACTCTACACAACATTGAAAACATCACTCTGCACATCACTCTGCACAATATTGAAGACATCACTCTACACAGCACTCTACACAACATTGAAAACATCACTCAACACATCACTCTACACAACATTGAAAACATCACTCTGCACATCACTCTACACAATATTGAAAACATCACTCTACACATGACTCTACACAACATTGAAAAAATCACTCTGTACCCCACTCTGCACAACATTGAATACATCACTCTATCGATCACTCTACAGAACATTGAAAACATCACTCTACACATCACTCTCCACAATATTTAAATATCACGCTACACATCACTCTACACAACATTGAAATCATCACACTACACATCACTCTGCAAAACATTGAAAACATCACTCTACACATCACTCTACACAACATTGAAAACATCACTCTGCACATCACTCTACACAATATTGAAAACATCACTCGACATAGCACTCTACACAACATTGAAAACATCACTCTACACAACAATCTACACAACATTGAAAACATCACTCTACACATCACTCTACACAACATTGAAAATATCACTCTACACAACAATCTACACAACATTGAAAACATCACTCTACACATCACTCTACACAATATTGAAAACATCACTCTGCACAGCACTCTACACAACATTGAAAACATCACTCTACACATCACTCTACACAACATTGAAAACATCACTCTATACATCACTCTACACAACTTTGTAAACATCACTCTACACATGACTCTACACAACATTGAAAAAATCACTCTGTACCCCACTCTGCACAACATTGAATACATCACTCTATCGATCACTCTACAGAACATTGAAAACATCACTCTACACTTCACTCTACACAACATTGAAAACATCACTCTACACAACAATCTGCACAACATTGAAAACATCAATCTACACATCACTCTGCAGAATATTGAAAACATCACTCTACACATCACTCTACACAACATTGAAAACATCACTCCATATATCACTCGACACATCATTGAAAACATCACTCTACACATCACTCTACACAACATTGTAAACATCACTCTACACATGAGTCTACACAACAATGAAAAAGTCACTCTGTACATCATTCTGCACAACATTGAAAACATCACTCTACACATCACTCTACAGAACATTGAAAACATCACTCTACACATCACTCTCCACAACATTGAAATATCACGCTACACATCACTCTGCACAACATTGAAAACATCACTCTACACATCACTCTACACAATATTGAAAACATCACTCTACACATCACTATGCACAACATTGAAAACATCACTCTACATATCACTCAGCACAACATTGAAAACATCACTCTACACAGCACTCTACACAACATTGAAAACATCACTCTACCCTTCACTTTACATAACATTGAAAACATCATTCTACACATCACTCTACACAATATTGAAAACATCACTCTGCACAGCACTCTACACAACATTTAAAACATCACTCTACACATCACTCTACACAACATTGAAAACATCACTCTATACATCACTCTACACAACATTGCATACATCACTCTACACATGACTCTACACAACATTGAAAAAATCACTCTGTACCCCACTCTGCACAACATTGAATACATCACTCTATCGATCACTCTACAGAACATTGAAAACATCACTCTACACATCACTCTCCACATCATTTAAATATCACGCTACACATCACTCTACACAACATTGAAATCATCACACTACACATCACTCTGCAGAACATTGAAAACATCACTCTACACATCACTCTACACAACATTGAAAACATCACTCTACACATCACTCGACACAACATTGAAAACATCACTATACACATCACTCTGCACAACATTGAATACATCACTCTGCAAATCACTCTGCACAACATTGAAACCATCACTCTACACACCACTCTACACAACATTGAAAGCATCACTCTACACATCACTCTGCACAACATTGAAAACATCACTCTGCACATCACTCTACACAACATTGAAAACATCACTCTACACATCACTCTACACAACAATGAAAAGATCACTCAACACTTCACTCTAAACAACATTGAAAACATCAATCTACACATCACTCTACAGAACATTGAAAACATCACTCTAAACATCACTCGACACAACATTGTAAACATCACTCTACACATCACTCTGCACACCATTGAAAACATCACTCTACACTTCACTCTACACAACATTGAAAACATCACTCTACACAACAATCTACACAACATTGAAAACATCAATCTACACATCACTCTGCAGAATATTGAAAACATCACTCTACACATCACTCTACACAACACTGAAAACATCACTCTATATATCACTCGACACAACATTGAAAAAAATCACTCGACACATCACTCTACACAACATTGTAAACATCACTCTACACATGAGTCTACACAACAATGAAAAAGTCACTCTGTACATCATTCTGCACAACATTGAAAACATCACTCTACACATCACTCTACAGAACATTGAAAACATCACTCTACACATCACTCTCCACAACATTGAAATATCACGCTACACATCACTCTGCACAACATTGAAAACATCACTCTACACATCACTCTACACAATATTGAAAACATCACTCTACACATCACTCTGCACAACATTGAAAACATCACTCTACATATCACTCAGCACAACATTGAAAACATCACTCTACACAGCACTCTACACAACATTGAAAACATCACTCTCCACTTCACTTTACACAACATTGAAAACATCACTCAACACATCACTCTACACAACATTGAAAACATCACTCTGCACATCACTCTACACAATATTGAAAACATCACTCTACACAGCACTCTACACAACATTGAAAACATCACTCAACACATCACTCTACACAACATTGAAAACATCACTCTGCACATCACTCTACACAATATTGAAAACATCACTCTACACAGCACTCTACACAACATTGAAAACATCACTCTACACAACAATCTACACAATATTGAAAACATCACTCTACACATCACTCTACACAACATTGAAAACATCACTCTACACAACAATCTACACAACATTGAAAACATCACTCTACACATCACTCTACACAATATTGAAAACATCACTCTACACAGCACTCTACACAACATTGAAAACATCACTCTACACTTCACTTTACACAACATTGAAAACATCACTCAACACATCACTCTACACAACATTGAAAACATCACTCTGCACATCACTCTACACAATATTGAAAACATCACTCTGCACATCACTCTACACAACATTGAAAACATCACTCTGCACATCACTCTACACAATATTGAAAACATCACTCTACACAGCACTCTACACAACATTGAAAACATCACTCTACAATTCACTTTACACAACATTGAAAACATCACTCTACACATCACTCTACACAATATTGAAAACATCACTCTATACATCACTCTACACAACATTTAAACATCACTCTACACATCACTCTACACAACATTGAAAACATCGCTCTATACATCACTCTACACAACATTGTAAACATCACTCTACACATGACTCTACACAACATTGAAAAAATCACTCTGTACCCCACTCTGCACAACATTGAATACATCTCTCTATAGATCACTCTACAGAACATTGAAAACATCACTCTGCACATCACTCTACACAACATTGAAAACATCACTCTACACATCACTCTACACAACAATGAAAACATCACTCAACACTTCACTCTAAACAACATTGAAAACATCAATCTACACATCACTCTACAGAACATTGAAAACATCACTCTAAACATCACTCGACACAACATTGTAAACATCACTCTACACATCACTCTGCACACCATTGAAAACATCACTCTACACTTCACTCTACACAACATTGAAAACATCACTCTACAAATCACTCTACACAACAATGAAAACATCACTCTGTACATCATTCTGCACAGCATTGAAAACATCACTCTACACATCACTCTACAGAAAATTGAAAACATCACTCTACACATCACTCTCCACAACATTGAAATATCACGCTACACATCACTCTGCACAACATTGACAACATCACTATGCACATCACTCTGCACAATATTGAAAAAATCACTCTACACATCACTCTGCACAACATTGAAAACATCACTCTACATATCACTCAGCACAACATTGAAAACATCACTCTACACAGCACTCTACACAACATTGAAAACATCACTCTCCACTTCACTTTACACAACATTGAAAACATCACTCAACACATCACTCTACACAACATTGAAAACATCACTCTGCAC
This sequence comes from Pristiophorus japonicus, assembly GCF_044704955.1. Classification (NCBI taxonomy): domain Eukaryota; kingdom Metazoa; phylum Chordata; class Chondrichthyes; family Pristiophoridae; genus Pristiophorus; species Pristiophorus japonicus. The sequence goes on from NC_092005.1 coordinate 12,728,189, forward strand.
ATCACTCTACACAATATTGAAAACATCACTCTACACAGCACTCTACACAACATTGAAAACATCACTCAACACATCACTCTACACAACATTGAAAACATCACTCTGCACATCACTCTACACAATATTGAAAACATCACTCTACACAGCACTCTACACAACATTGAAAACATCACTCTACAAAACAATCTACACAATATTGAAAACATCACTCTACACATCACTCTACACAACATTGAAAACATCACTCTACACAACAATCTACACAACATTGAAAACATCACTCTACACATCACTCTACACAATATTGAAAACATCACTCTACACAGCACTCTACACAACATTGAAAACATCACTCTACACTTCACTTTACACAACATTGAAACCATCACTCAACACATCACTTTACACAACATTGAAAACATCACTCTGCACATCACTCCACACAATATTGAAAACATCACTCTACACAGCACTCTACACAACGTTGAAAACATCTCTCTACACATGACTCTACACAACATTGAAAAAATCACTCTGTACCCCACTCTGCACAACATTGAATACATCACTCTATCGATCACTCTACAGAACATTGAAAACATCACTCTACACTTCACTCTACACAACATTGAAAACATCACTCTACACAACAATCTGCACAACATTGAAAACATCAATCTACACATCACTCTGCAGAATATTGAAAACATCACTCTACACATCACTCTACACAACATTGAAAACATCACTCTATATATCACTCGACACAACATTGAAAACATCACTCTACACATCACTCTACACAAAATTGTAAACATCACTCTACACATGAGTCTACACAACAATGAAAAAGTCACTCTGTACATCATTCTGCACAACATTGAAAACATCACTCTACACATCACTCTACAGAACATTGAAAACATCACTCTACACATCACTCTCCACAACATTGAAATATCATGCTACACATCACTCTGCACAACATTGAAAATATCACTCTACACATCACTCTACACAATATTGAAAACATCACTCTACACATCACTCTGCACAACATTGAAAACATCACTCTACATATCACTCAGCACAACATTGAAAACATCACTCTACACAGCACTCTACACAACATTGAAAACATCACTCTCCCCTTCACTTTACACAACATTGAAAACATCACTCAACACATCACTTTACACAACATTGAAAACATCACTCTGCACATCACTCCACACAATATTGAAAACATCACTCTACACAGCACTCTACACAACGTTGAAAACATCTCTCTACACATGACTCTACACAACATTGAAAAAATCACTCTGTACCCCACTCTGCACAACATTGAATACATCACTCTATCGATCACTCTACAGAACATTGAAAACATCACTCTACACTTCACTCTACACAACATTGAAAACATCACTCTTCACAACAATCTGCACAACATTGAAAACATCAATCTACACATCACTCTGCAGAATATTGAAAACATCACTCTACACATCACTCTACACAACATTGAAAACATCACTCTATATATCACTCGACACATCATTGAAAACATCACTCTACACATCACTCTACACAACATTGTAAACATCACTCTACACATGAGTCTACACAACAATGAAAAAGTCACTCTGTACATCATTCTGCACAACATTGAAAACATCACTCTACACATCACTCTACAGAACATTGAAAACATCACTCTACACATCACTCTCCACAACATTGAAATATCACGCTACACATCACTCTGCACAACATTGAAAACATCACTCTACACATCACTCTACACAATATTGAAAACATCACTCTACACATCACTATGCACAACATTGAAAACATCACTCTACATATCACTCAGCACAACATTGAAAACATCACTCTACACAGCACTCTACACAACATTGAAAACATCACTCTACCCTTCACTTTACATAACATTGAAAACATCATTCTACACATCACTCCACACAATATTGAAAACATCACTCTGCACAGCACTCTACACAACATTTAAAACATCACTCTACACATCACTCTACACAACATTGAAAACATCACTCTATACATCACTCTACACAACATTGCATACATCACTCTACACATGACTCTACACAACATTGAAAAAATCACTCTGTACCCCACTCTGCACAACATTGAATACATCACTCTATCGATCACTCTACAGAACATTGAAAACATCATTCTACACATCACTCTCCACATCATTTAAATATCACGATACACATCACTCTACACAACATTGAAATCATCACACTACACATCACTCTGCAGAACATTGAAAACATCACTCTACACATCACTCTACACAACATTGAAAACATCACTCTACACATCACTCGACACAACATTGAAAACATCACTATACACATCACTCTGCACAACATTGAATACATCACTCTGCAAATCACTCTGCACAACATTGAAAACATCACTCTACACATCACTCTACACAACATTGAAAGCATCACTCTACACATCACTCTGCACAACATTGAAAACATCACTCTGCACATCACTCTACACAACATTGAAAACATCACTCTACACATCACTCTACACAACAATGAAAACATCACTCAACACTTCACTCTAAACAACATTGAAAACATCAATATACACATCACTCTACAGAACATTGAAAACATCACTCTAAACATCACTCGACACAACATTGTAAACATCACTCTACACATCACTCTGCACACCATTGAAAACATCACTCTACACTTCACTCTACACAACATTGAAAACATCACTCTACACAACAATCTACACAACATTGAAAACATCAATCTACACATCACTCTGCAGAATATTGAAAACATCACTCTACACATCACTCTACACAACACTGAAAACATCACTCTATATATCACTCGACACAACATTGAAAAAAATCACTCGACACATCACTCTACACAACATTGTAAACATCACTCTACACATGAGTCTACACAACAATGAAAAAGTCACTCTGTGCATCATTCTGCACAACATTGAAAACATCACTCTACACATCACTCTACAGAACATTGAAAACATCACTCTACACATCACTCTCCACAACATTGAAATATCACGCTACACATCACTCTGCACAACATTGAAAACATCACTCTACACATCACTCTACACAATATTGAAAACATCACTCTGCACATCACTCTGCACAACATTGAAAACATCACTCTACATATCACTCAGCACAACATTGAAAACATCACTCTACACAGCACTCTACACAACATTGAAAACATCACTCTCCACTTCACTTTACACAACATTGAAAACATCACTCAACACATCACTCTACACAACATTGAAAACATCACTCTGCACATCACTCTACACAATATTGAAAACATCACTCTACACAGCACTCTACACAACATTGAAAACATCACTCAACACATCACTCTACACAACATTGAAAACATCATTCTGCACATCACTCTACACAATATTGAAAACATCACTCTACACAGCACTCTACACAACATTGAAAACATCACTCTACACAACAATCTACACAATATTGAAAACATCACTCTACACATCACTCTACACAACATTGAAAACATCACTCTACACAACAATCTACACAACATTGAAAACATCACTCTACACATCACTCTACACAACATTGAAAACATCACTCAACACATCACTCTACACAACACTGAAAACATCACTCTGCACATCACTCTACACAATATTGAAAACATCACTCTGCACATCACTCTACACAACATTGAAAACATCACTCTACACAACACTCTACACAATATTGAAAACATCACTCTACACAGCACTCTACACAACATTGAAAACATCACTCTACAATTCACTTTACACAACATTGAAAACATCACTCTACACATCACTCTACACAATATTGAAAACATCACTCTATACATCACTCTACACAACATTTAAACATCACTCTACACATCACTCTACACAACATTGAAAACATCGCTCTATACATCACTCTACACAACATTGTAAACATGACTCTACACATGACTCTACACAACATTGAAAAAATCACTCTGTACCCCACTCTGCACAACATTGAATACATCTCTCTATAGATCACTCTACAGAACATTGAAAACATCACTCTGCACATCACTCTACACAACAATGAAAACATCACTCAACACTTCACTCTAAACAACATTGAAAACATCAATCTACACATCACTCTACAGAACATTGAAAACATCACTCTAAACATCACTCGACACAACATTGTAAACATCACTCTACACATCACTCTGCACACCATTGAAAACATCACTCTACACTTCACTCTACACAACATTGAAAACATCACTCTACACATCACTCTACACAACAATGAAAACATCACTCTGTACATCATTCTGCACAGCATTGAAAACATCACTCTACACATCACTCTACAGAAAATTGAAAACATCACTCTACACATCACTCTCCACAACATTGAAATATCACGCTACACATCACTCTGCACAACATTGACAACATCACTCTACACATCACTCTGCACAATATTGAAAAAATCACTCTACACATCACTCTGCACAACATTGAAAACATCACTCTACATATCACTCAGCACAACATTGAAAACATCACTCTACACAGCACTCTACACAACATTGAAAACATCACTCTCCACTTCACTTTACACAACATTGAAAACATCACTCAACACATCACTCTACACAACATTGAAAAAATCACTCTACACATCACTCTACACAATATTGAAAACATCACTCTACACATCACTATGCACAACATTGAAAACATCACTCTACATATCACTCAGCACAACATTGAAAACATCACTCTACACAGCACTCTACACAACATTGAAAACATCACTCTACCCTTCACTTTACATAACATTGAAAACATCATTCTACACATCACTCTACACAATATTGAAAACATCACTCTGCACAGCACTCTACACAACATTTAAAACATCAGTCTACACATCACTCTACACAACATTGAAAACATCACTCTATACATCACTCTACACAACATTGCATACATCACTCTACACATGACTCTACACAACATTGAAAAAATCACTCTGTACCCCACTCTGCACAACATTGAATACATCACTCTATCGATCACTCTACAGAACATTGAAAACATCATTCTACACATCACTCTCCACATCATTTAAATATCACGATACACATCACTCTACACAACATTGAAATCATCACACTACACATCACTCTGCAGAACATTGAAAACATCACTCTACACATCACTCTACACAACATTGAAAACATCACTCTACACATCACTCGACACAACATTGAAAACATCACTATACACATCACTCTGCACAACATTGAATACATCACTCTGCAAATCACTCTGCACAACATTGAAAACATCACTCTACACATCACTCTACACAACATTGAAAGCATCACTCTACACATCACTCTGCACAACATTGAAAACATCACTCTGCACATCACTCTACACAACATTGAAAACATCACTCTACACATCACTCTACACAACAATGAAAACATCACTCAACACTTCACTCTAAACAACATTGAAAACATCAATCTACACATCACTCTACAGAACATTGAAAACATCACTCTAAACATCACTCGACACAACATTGTAAACATCACTCTACACATCACTCTGCACACCATTGAAAACATCACTCTACACTTCACTCTACACAACATTGAAAACATCACTCTACACAACAATCTACACAACATTGAAAACATCAATCTACACATCACTCTGCAGAATATTGAAAACATCACTCTACACATCACTCTACACAACACTGAAAACATCACTCTATATATCACTCGACACAACATTGAAAAAAATCACTCGACACATCACTCTACACAACATTGTAAACATCACTCTACACATGAGTCTACACAACAATGAAAAAGTCACTCTGTGCATCATTCTGCACAACATTGAAAACATCACTCTACACATCACTCTACAGAACATTGAAAACATCACTCTAGACATCACTCTCCACAACATTGAAATATCACGCTACACATCACTCTGCACAACATTGAAAACATCACTCTACACATCACTCTACACAATATTGAAAACATCACTCTGCACATCACTCTGCACAACATTGAAAACATCACTCTACATATCACTCAGCACAACATTGAAAACATCACTCTACACAGCACTCTACACAACATTGAAAACATCACTCTCCACTTCACTTTACACAACATTGAAAACATCACTCAACACATCACTCTACACAACATTGAAAACATCACTCTGCACATCACTCTACACAATATTGAAAACATCACTCTACACAGCACTCTACACAACATTGAAAACATCACTCAACACATCACTCTACACAACATTGAAAACATCATTCTGCACATCACTCTACACAATATTGAAAACATCACTCTACACAGCACTCTACACAACATTGAAAACATCACTCTACACAACAATCTACACAATATTGAAAACATCACTCTACACATCACTCTACACAACATTGAAAACATCACTCTACACAACAATCTACACAACATTGAAAACATCACTCTACACATCACTCTACACAATATTGAAAACATCACTCTACACAGCACTCTACACAACATTGAAAACATCACTCTACACTTCACTTTACACAACATTGAAAACATCACTCAACACATCACTCTACACAACACTGAAAACATCACTCTGCACATCACTCTACACAATATTGAAAACATCACTCTGCACATCACTCTACACAACATTGAAAACATCACTCTACACATCACTCTACACAATATTGAAAACATCACTCTACACAGCACTCTACACAACATTGAAAACATCACTCTACAATTCACTTTACACAACATTGAAAACATCACTCTACACATCACTCTACACAATATTGAAAACATCACTCTATACATCACTCTACACAACATTTAAACATCACTCTACACATCACTCTACACAACATTGAAAACATCGCTCTATACATCACTCTACACAACATTGTAAACATGACTCTACACATGACTCTACACAACATTGAAAAAATCACTCTGTACCCCACTCTGCACAACATTGAATACATCTCTCTATAGATCACTCTACAGAACATTGAAAACATCACTCTGCACATCACTCTACACAACATTGAAAACATCACTCTACACATCACTCTACACAACAATGAAAACATCACTCAACACTTCACTCTAAACAACATTGAAAACATCAATCTACACATCACTCTACAGAACATTGAAAACATCACTCTAAACATCACTCGACACAACATTGTAAACATCACTCTACACATCACTCTGCACACCATTGAAAACATCACTCTACACTTCACTCTACACAACATTGAAAACATCACTCTACACATCACTCTACACAACAATGAAAACATCACTCTGTACATCATTCTGCACAGCATTGAAAACATCACTCTACACATCACTCTACAGAAAATTGAAAACATCACTCTACACATCACTCTCCACAACATTGAAATATCACGCTACACATCACTCTGCACAACATTGACAACATCACTCTACACATCACTCTGCACAATATTGAAAAAATCACTCTACACATCACTCTGCACAACATTGAAAACATCACTCTACATATCACTCAGCACAACATTGAAAACATCACTCTACACAGCACTCTACACAACATTGAAAACATCACTCTCCACTTCACTTTACACAACATTGAAAACATCACTCAACACATCACTCTACACAACATTGAAAACATCACTCTGCACATCACTCTACACAATATTGAAAACATCACTCTACACAGCACTCTACACAACATTGAAAACATCACTCAACACATCACTCTACACAACATTGAAAACATCACTCTGCACATCACTCTACACAATATTGAAAACATCACTCTACACAGCACTCTACACAACATTGAAAACATCACTCTACACAACAATCTACACAATATTGAAAACATCACTCTACACATCACTCTACACAACATTGAAAACATCACTCTACACAACAATCTACACAACATTGAAAACATCACTCTACACATCACTCTACACAATATTGAAAACATCACTCTACACAGCACTCTACACAACATTGAAAACATCACTCTACACTTCACTTTACACAACATTGAAACCATCACTCAACACGTCACTCTACACAACATTGAAAACATCACTCTGCACATCACTCTACACAATATTGAAAACATCACTCTACACATCACTCTACACAACATTGAAAACATCACTCTACACATCACTCTACACAATATTGAAAACATCACTCTACACAGCACTCTACACAACATTGAAAACATCACTCTACACTTCACTTTACACAACATTGAAAACATCACTCTACACATCACTCTACACAATATTCAAAACATCACTCTATACATCACTCTACACAACATTTAAAACATCACTCTGTACCCCACTCTGCACAACATTGAATACATCTCTCTATAGATCACTCTACAGAACATTGAAAACATCACTCAACACATCACTCTACAAAACAATGAAAACATCACTCAACACTTCACTCTAACCAACATTGAAAACATCAATCTACACATCACTCTACAGAACATTGAAAACATCACTCTAAACATCACTCGAGACAACATTGTAAACATCACTCTACACATCACTCTGCACACCATTGAAAACATCACTCTACACTTCACTGTACACAACATTGAAAACCTCACTCTACACATCACTCTACACAACAATGAAAACATCACTCTGTACATCATTCTGCACAACATTGAAAACATCACTCTACACATCACTCTACAGAACATTGAAAACATCACTCTACACATCACTCTCCACAACATTGAAATATCACGCTACACATCACTCTGCACAACATTGAAAACATCACTCTACACATCACTCTACACAATATTGAAAACATCACTCTACACATCACTCTGCATAACATTGAAAACATCACTCTACATATCACTCAGCACAACATTGAAAACATCACTCTACACAGCACTCTACACAACATTGAAAACATCACTCTCCACTTCACTTTACACAACATTGAAAACATCACTCAACACATCACTCTACACAACATTGAAAACATCACTCTGCACATCACTCTACACAATATTGAAAACATCACTCTACACAGCACTCTACACAACATTGAAAACATCACTCAACACATCACTCTACACAACATTGAAAACATCACTCTGCACATCACTCTACACAATATTGAAAACATCACTCTACACAGCACTCTACACAACATTGAAAACATCACTCTACACAACAATCTACACAATATTGAAAACATCACTCTACACATCACTCTACACAACATTGAAAACATCACTCTACACAACAATCTACACAACATTGAAAACATCACTCTACACATCACTCTACACAATATTGAAAACATCACTCTACACAGCACTCTACACAACATTGAAAACATCACTCTACACTTCACTTTACACAACATTGAAAACATCACTCAACACATCACTCTACACAACATTGAAAACATCACTCTGCACATCACTCTACACAATATTGAAAACATCACTCTGCACATCACTCTACACAACATTGAAAACATCACTCTACACATCACTCTACACAATATTGAAAACATCACTCTACACAGCACTCTACACAACATTGAAAACATCACTCTACAATTCACTTTACACAACATTGAAAACATCACTCTACACATCACTCTACACAATATTGAAAACATCACTCTATACATCACTCTACACAACATTTAAACATCACTCTACACATCACTCTACACAACATTGAAAACATCGCTCTATACATCACTCTACACAACATTGTAAACATCACTCTACACATGACTCTATACAACATTGAAAAAATCACTCTGTACCCCACTCTGCACAACATTGAATACATCTCTCTATAGATCACTCTACAGAACATTGAAAACATCACTCTGCACATCACTCTACACAACATTGAAAACATCACTCTACACATCACTCTACACAAAAATGAAAACATCACTCAACACTTCACTCTAAACAACATTGAAAACATCAATCTACACATCACTCTACAGAACATTGAAAACATCACTCTAAACATCACTCGACACAACATTGTAAACATCACTCCACACATCACTCTGCACACCATTGAAAACATCACTCTACACTTCACTCTACACAACATTGAAAACATCACTCTACACATCAATGAAAACATCACTCTGTACATCATTCTGCACAGCAATGAAAACATCACTCTACACATCACTCTACAGAAAATTGAAAACATCACTCTACACATCACTCTCCACAACATTGAAATATCACGCTACACATCACTCTGCACAACATTGAAAACATCACTCTACACATCACTCTACACAACATTGAAAACATCACTCTGCACATCACTCTACACAATATTGAAAACATCACTCTACACAGCACTCTACACAACATTGAAAACATCACTCAACACATCACTCTACACAACATTGAAAACATCACTCTGCACATCACTCTACACAATATTGAAAACATCACTCTACACAGCACTCTACACAACATTGAAAACATCACTCTACACAACAATCTACACAATATTGAAAACATCACTCTACACATCACTCTACACAACATTGAAAACATCACTCTACACAACAATCTACACAACATTGAAAACATCACTCTACACATCACTCTACACAATATTGAAAACATCACTCTACACAGCACTCTACACAACATTGAAAACATCAATCTACACTTCACTTTACACAACATTGAAACCATCACTCAACACGTCACTCTACACAACATTGAAAACATCACTCTGCACATCACTCTACACAATATTGAAAACATCACTCTACACATCACTCTACACAACATTGAAAACATCACTCTACACATCACTCTACACAATATTGAAAACATCACTCTACACAGCACTCTACACAACATTGAAAACATCACTCTACACTTCACTTTACACAACATTGAAAACATCACTCTACACATCACTCTACACAATATTGAAAACATCACTCAATACATCACTCTACACAACATTTAAAACATCACTCTGTACCCCACTCTGCACAACATTGAATACATCTCTCTATAGATCACTCTACACAATATTGAAAACATCACTCTGCACATCACTCTAAACAACATTGAAAACATCAATCTACACATCACTCTACAGAACATTGAAAACATCACTCTAAACATCACTCGACACAACATTGTAAACATCACTCTACACATCACTCTGCACACCATTGAAAACATCACTCTACACTTCACTGTACACAACATTGAAAACCTCACTCTACACATCACTCTACACAACAATGAAAACATCACTCTGTACATCATTCTGCACAACATTGAAAACATCACTCTACACATCACTCTACAGAACATTGAAAACATCACTCTACACATCACTCTGCACAACATTGAAATATCACGCTACACATCACTCTGCACAACATTGAAAACATCACTCTATACATCACTCTACACAATATTGAAAACATCACTCTACACATCACTCTGCATAACATTGAAAACATCACTCTACATATCACTCAGCACAACATTGAAAACATCACTCTACACAGCACTCTACACAACATTGAAAACATCACTCTCCACTTCACTTTACACAACATTGAAAACATCACTCAACACATCACTCTACACAACATTGAAAACATCACTCTGCACATCACTCTACACAATATTGAAAACATCACTCTACACAGCAATCTACACAACATTGAAAACATCACTCAACACATCACTCTACACAACATTGAAAACATCACTCTGCACATCACTCTACACAATATTGAAAACATCACTCTACACAGCACTCTACACAACATTGAAAACATCACTCTACACAACAATCTACACAATATTGAAAACATCACTCTACACATCACTCTACACAACATTGAAAACATCACTCTACACAACAATCTACACAACATTGAAAACATCACTCTACACATCACTCTACACAATATTGAAAACATCACTCTACACAGCACTCTACACAACATTGAAAACATCACTCTACACTTCACTTTACACAACATTGAAAACATCACTCAACACGTCACTCTACACAACATTGAAAGCATCACTCTGCACATCACTCCAAACAATATTGAAAACATCACTCTACACATCACTCTACACAACATTGAAAACATCACTCTACACATCACTCTACACAATATTGAAAACATCACTCTACACAGCACTCTACACAACATTGAAAACATCACTCTACACTGCACTTTACACAACATTGAAAACATCACTCTACACATCACTCTACACAATATTGAAAACATCACTCTATACATCACTCTACACAACATTTAAAACATCACTCTACACATCACTCTACACAACATTGAAAACATCACTCTATACATCACTCTACACAACATTGTAAACATCACTCTACACATGACTCTACACAACATTGAAAAAATCACTCTGTACCCCACTCTGCACAACATTGAATACATCACTCTATAGATCATTTTACAGAACATTGAAAACATCACTCTACACATCACTCTACACAACATTGAAAACATCACTCTATACATCACTCGACACAACATTGAAAACATCACTCGACACATCACTCTACACAACATTGTAAACATCACTTTACACATGAGTCTACACAACAATGAAAAAGTCACTCTGTACATCATTCTGCACAACATTGAAAACATCACTCTACACATCACTCTACAGAACATTGAAAACATCACTCTACACATCACTCTCCACAACATTGAAATATCACGCTACACATCACTCTGCACAACATTGAAAACATCACTCTACACATCACTCAGCACAACATTTAAAACATCACTCTACACAGCACTCTACACAACATTGAAAACATCACTCTCCACTTCACTTTACACAACATTGAAAACATCACTCTACATATCACTCAGCACAACATTGAAAACATCACTCTGCACATCACTCTACACAATATTGAAAACATCACTCTACACAGCACTCTACACAACATTGAAAACATCACTCAACACATCACTCTACACAACATTGAAAACATCACTCTGCACATCACTCTACACAATATTGAAAACATCACTCTACACAGCACTCTACACAACATTGAAAACATCACTCTACACAACAATCTACACAATATTGAAAACATCACTCTACACATCACTCTACACAACATTGAAAACATCACTCTACACAACAATCTACACAACATTGAAAACATCACTCTACACATCACTCTACACAATATTGAAAACATCACTCTACACAGCACTCTACACAACATTGAAAACATCACTCTACACAGCACTCTACACAACATTGAAAACATCACTCTACACTTCACTTTACACAACATTGAAAACATCACTCTACACATCACTCTACACAATATTGAAAACATCACTCTATACATCACTCTACACAACATTTAAAACATCACTCTACACATCACTCTACACAACATTGAAAACATCACTCTATACATCACTCTACACAACATTGTAAACATCACTCTACACATGACTCTACACAACATTGAAAAAATCACTCTGTACCGCACTCTGCACAACATTGAATACATCACTCTATACATCACTCGATAGAACATTGAAAACATCACTCTACACATCACTCTCCACAACATTTATATATCACGCTACACATCACTCTACACAACATTGAACTCATCACACTACACATCACTCTGCAGAACATTGAAAACATCACTCTGCACATCACTCTGCACAACATTGAAAACATCACTCTACACATCACTCTACACAACATTGAAGACATCATTCTATACACCACTCTGCACACCATTGAAAACATCACTCTACACTTCACTCTACACAACATTGAAAACATCACTCTACACAACAATCTACACAACATTGAAAACATCAATCTACACATCACTCTGCAGAATATTGAAAACATCACTCTACACATCACTCTACACAACACTGAAAACTTCACTCTATATATCACTCGACACAACATTGAAAAAAATCACTCGACACATCACTCTACACAACATTGTAAACATCACTCTACACATGAGTCTACACAACAATGAAAAAGTCACTCTGTGCATCATTCTGCACAACATTGAAAACATCACTCTACACATCACTCTACAGAACATTGAAAACATCACTCTACACATCACTCTCCACAACATTGAAATATCACGCTACACATCACTCTGCACAACATTGAAAACATCACTCTACACATCACTCTACACAATATTGAAAACATCACTCTACACATCACTCTGCACAACATTGAAAACATCACTCTACATATCACTCAGCACAACATTGAAAACATCACTCTACACAGCACTCTACACAACATTGAAAACATCACTCTCCACATCACTTTACACAACATTGAAAACATCACTCAACACATCACTCTACACAACATTGAAAACATCACTCTGCACATCACTCTACACAATATTGAAAACATCACTCTACACAGCACTCTACACAACATTGAAAACATCACTCAACACATCACTCTACACAACATTGAAAACATCACTCTGCACATCACTCTACACAATATTGAAAACATCACTCTACACAGCACTCTACACAACATTGAAAACATCACTCTACACAACAATCTACACAATATTGAAAACATCACTCTACACATCACTCTACACAACATTGAAAACATCACTCTACACAACAATCTACACAACATTGAAAACATCACTCTACACATCACTCTACACAATATTGAAAACATCACTCTACACAGCACTCTACACAACATTGAAAACATCACTCTACACTTCACTTTACACAAAATTGAAAACATCACTCAACACATCACTCTACACAACATTGAAAACATCACTCTGCACATCACTCTACACAATATTGAAAACATCACTCTGCACATCACTCTACACAACATTGAAAACATCACTCTACACATCACTCTACACAATATTGAAAACATCACTCTACACAGCACTCTAAACAACATTGAAAACATCACTCTACAATTCACTTTACACAACATTGAAAACATCACTCTACACATCACTCTACACAATATTGAAAACATCACTCTATACATCACTCTACACAACATTTAAACATCACTCTACACATCACTCTACACAACATTGAAAACATCGCTCTATACATCACTCTACACAACATTATAAACATCACTCTACACATGACTCTACACAACATTGAAAAAATCACTCTGTACCCCACTCTGCACAACATTGAATACATCTCTCTATAGATCACTCTACAGAACATTGAATACATCACTCTGCACATCACTCTACACAACATTGAAAACATCACTCTACACATCACTCTACACAACAATGAAAACATCACTCAACACTTCACTCTAAACAACATTGAAAACATCAATCTACACATCACTCTACAGAACATTGAAAACATCACTCTAAACATCACTCGACACAACATTGTAAACATCACTCTACACATCACTCTGCACACCATTGAAAACATCACTCTACACTTCACTCTACACAACATTGAAAACATCACTCTACACATCACTCTACACAACATTGTAAACATCACTTTACACATGAGTCTACACAACAATGAAAAAGTCACTCTGTACATCATTCTGCACAACATTGAAAACATCACTCTACACATCACTCTACAGAACATTGAAAACATCACTCTACACATCACTCTCCACAACATTGAAATATCACGCTACACATCACTCTGCACAACATTGAAAACATCACTCTACACATCACTCAGCACAACATTTAAAACATCACTCTACACAGCACTCTACACAACATTGAAAACATCACTCTCCACTTCACTTTACACAACATTGAAAACATCACTCTACATATCACTCAGCACAACATTGAAAACATCACTCTGCACATCACTCTACACAATATTGAAAACATCACTCTACACAGCACTCTACACAACATTGAAAACATCACTCAACACATCACTCTACACAACATTGAAAACATCACTCTGCACATCACTCTACACAATATTGAAAACATCACTCTACACAGCACTCTACACAACATTGAAAACATCACTCTACACAACAATCTACACAATATTGAAAACATCACTCTACACATCACTCTACACAACATTGAAAACATCACTCTACACAACAATCTACACAACATTGAAAACATCACTCTACACATCACTCTACACAATATTGAAAACATCACTCTACACAGCACTCTACACAACATTGAAAACATCACTCTACACAGCACTCTACACAACATTGAAAACATCACTCTACACTTCACTTTACACAACATTGAAAACATCACTCTACACATCACTCTACACAATATTGAAAACATCACTCTATACATCACTCTACACAACATTTAAAACATCACTCTACACATCACTCTACACAACATTGAAAACATCACTCTATACATCACTCTACACAACATTGTAAACATCACTCTACACATGACTCTACACAACATTGAAAAAATCACTCTGTACCGCACTCTGCACAACATTGAATACATCACTCTATACATCACTCGATAGAACATTGAAAACATCACTCTACACATCACTCTCCACAACATTTATATATCACGCTACACATCACTCTACACAACATTGAACTCATCACACTACACATCACTCTGCAGAACATTGAAAACATCACTCTGCACATCACTCTGCACAACATTGAAAACATCACTCTACACATCACTCTACACAACATTGAAGACATCATTCTATACACCACTCTGCACACCATTGAAAACATCACTCTACACTTCACTCTACACAACATTGAAAACATCACTCTACACAACAATCTACACAACATTGAAAACATCAATCTACACATCACTCTGCAGAATATTGAAAACATCACTCTACACATCACTCTACACAACACTGAAAACTTCACTCTATATATCACTCGACACAACATTGAAAAAAATCACTCGACACATCACTCTACACAACATTGTAAACATCACTCTACACATGAGTCTACACAACAATGAAAAAGTCACTCTGTGCATCATTCTGCACAACATTGAAAACATCACTCTACACATCACTCTACAGAACATTGAAAACATCACTCTACACATCACTCTCCACAACATTGAAATATCACGCTACACATCACTCTGCACAACATTGAAAACATCACTATACACATCACTCTACACAATATTGAAAACATCACTCTACACATCACTCTGCACAACATTGAAAACATCACTCTACATATCACTCAGCACAACATTGAAAACATCACTCTACACAGCACTCTACACAACATTGAAAACATCACTCTCCACATCACTTTACACAACATTGAAAACATCACTCAACACATCACTCTACACAACATTGAAAACATCACTCTGCACATCACTCTACACAATATTGAAAACATCACTCTACACAGCACTCTACACAACATTGAAAACATCACTCAACACATCACTCTACACAACATTGAAAACATCACTCTGCACATCACTCTACACAATATTGAAAACATCACTCTACACAGCACTCTACACAACATTGAAAACATCACTCTACACAACAATCTACACAATATTGAAAACATCACTCTACACATCACTCTACACAACATTGAAAACATCACTCTACACAACAATCTACACAACATTGAAAACATCACTCTACACATCACTCTACACAATATTGAAAACATCACTCTACACAGCACTCTACACAACATTGAAAACATCACTCTACACTTCACTTTACACAAAATTGAAAACATCACTCAACACATCACTCTACACAACATTGAAAACATCACTCTGCACATCACTCTACACAATATTGAAAACATCACTCTGCACATCACTCTACACAACATTGAAAACATCACTCTACACATCACTCTACACAATATTGAAAACATCACTCTACACAGCACTCTAAACAACATTGAAAACATCACTCTACAATTCACTTTACACAACATTGAAAACATCACTCTACACATCACTCTACACAATATTGAAAACATCACTCTATACATCACTCTACACAACATTTAAACATCACTCTACACATCACTCTACACAACATTGAAAACATCGCTCTATACATCACTCTACACAACATTGTAAACATCACTCTACACATGACTCTACACAACATTGAAAAAATCACTCTGTACCCCACTCTGCACAACATTGAATACATCTCTCTATAGATCACTCTACAGAACATTGAATACATCACTCTGCACATCACTCTACACAACATTGAAAACATCACTCTACACATCACTCTACACAACAATGAAAACATCACTCAACACTTCACTCTAAACAACATTGAAAACATCAATCTACACATCACTCTACAGAACATTGAAAACATCACTCTAAACATCACTCGACACAACATTGTAAACATCACTCTACACATCACTCTGCACACCATTGAAAACATCACTCTACACTTCACTCTACACAACATTGAAAACATCACTCTACACATCACTCTACACAACAATGAAAACATCACTCTGTATATCATTCTGCACAGCATTGAAAACATCACTCTACACATCACTCTACAGAAAATTGAAAACATCACTCTACACATCACTCTCCACAACATTGAAATATCACGCTACACATCACTCTGCACAACATTGACAACATCACTCTACACATCACTCTACACAATATTGAAAAAATCACTCTACACATCACTCTGCACAACATTGAAAACATCACTCTACATATCACTCAGCACAACATTGAAAACATCACTCTACACAGCACTCTACACAACATTGAAAACATCACTCTCCACTTCACTTTACACAACTTTGAAAACATCACTCAACACATCACTCTACACAACATTGAAAACATCACTCTGCACATCACTCTACACAATATTGAAAACATCACTCTACACAGCACTCTACACAACATTGAAAACATCACTCAACACATCACTCTACACAACATTGAAAACATCACTCTGCACATCACTCTACACAATATTGAAAACATCACTCTACACAGCACTCTACACAACATTGAAAACATCACTCTACACAACAATCTACACAATATTGAAAACATCACTCTACACATCACTCTACACAACATTGAAAACATCACTCTACACAACAATCTACACAACATTGAAAACATCACTCTACACATCACTCTACACAATATTGAAAACATCACTCTACACAGCACTCTACACAACATTGAAAACATCACTCTACACTTCACTTTACACAACATTGAAACCATCACTCAACACGTCACTCTACACAACATTGAAAACATCACTCTGCACATCACTCTACACAATATTGAAAACATCACTCTACACATCACTCTTCACATCATTGAAAACATCACTCTACACATCACTCTACACAATATTGAAAACATCACTCTACACAGCACTCTACACAACATTGAAAACATCACTCTACACTTCACTTTACACAACATTGAAAACATCACTCTATACATCACTCTACACAACATTTAAAACATCACTCTGTACCCCACTCTGCACAACATTGAATACATCTCTCTATAGATCACTCTACAGAACATTGAAAACATCACTCTGCACATCACTCTACACAACATTGAAAACATCACTATACACATCACTCTACAAAACAATGAAAACATCACTCAACACTTCACTCTAAACAACATTGAAAACATCAATCTACACATCACTCTACAGAACATTGAAAACATCACTCTAAACATCACTCGACACAACATTGTAAACATCACTCTACACATCACTCTGCACACCATTGAAAACATCACTCTACACTTCACTGTACACAACATTGAAAACCTCACTCTACACATCACTCTACACAACAATGAAAACATCACTCTGTACATCATTCTGCACAACATTGAAAACATCACTCTACACATCACTCTACAGAACATTGAAAACATCACTCTACACATCACTCTCCACAACATTGAAATATCACGCTACACATCACTCTGCACAACATTGAAAACATCACTCTACACATCACTCTACACAATATTGAAAACATCACTCTACACATCACTCTGCATAACATTGAAAACATCACTCTACATATCACTCAGCACAACATTGAAAACATCACTCTACACAGCACTCTACACAACATTGAAAACATCACTCTCCACTTCACTTTACACAACATTGAAAACATCACTCAACACATCACTCTACACAACATTGAAAACATCACTCTGCACATCACTCTACACAATATTGAAAACATCACTCTACACAGCAATCTACACAACATTGAAAACATCACTCAACACATCACTCTACACAACATTGAAAACATCACTCTGCACATCACTCTACACAATATTGAAAACATCACTCTACACAGCACTCTACACAACATTGAAAACATCACTCTGCACAACAATCTACACAATATTGAAAACATCACTCTACACATCACTCTACACAACATTGAAAACATCACTCTACACAACAATCTACACAACATTGAAAACATCACTCTACACATCACTCTACACAATATTGAAAACATCACTCTACACAGCACTCTACACAACATTGAAAACATCACTCTACACTTCACTTTACACAACATTGAAAACATCACTCAACACGTCACTCTACACAACATTGAAAACATCACTCTGCACATCACTCTACACAATATTGAAAACATCACTCTACACATCACTCTACACAACATTGAAAACATCACTCTACACATCACTCTACACAATATTGAAAACATCACTCTACACAGCACTCTACACAACATTGAAAACATCACTCTACACTGCACTTTACACAACATTGAAAACATCACTCTACACATCACTCTACACAATATTGAAAACATCACTCTATACATCACTCTACACAACATTTAAAACATCACTCTACACATCACTCTACACAACATTGAAAACATCACTCTATACATCACTCTACACAACATTGTAAACATCACTCTACACATGACTCTACACAACATTGAAAAAATCACTCTGTACCCCACTCTGCACAACATTGAATACATCACTCTATAGATCATTTTACAGAACATTGAAAACATCACTCTACACATCACTCTACACAACATTGAAAACATCACTCTATACATCACTCGACACAACATTGAAAACATCACTCGACACATCACTCTACACAACATTTTAAACATCACTCTACACATGAGTCTACACAACAATGAAAAAGTCACTCTGTACATAATTCTGCACAACATTGAAAACATCACTCTGCACATCACTCTACAGAACATTGAAAACATCACTCTACACATCACTCTCCACAACATTGAAATATCACGCTACACATCACTCTGCACAACATTGAAAACATCACTCTACACATCACTCAGCACAACATTGAAAACATCACTCTACACAGCACTCTACACAACATTGAAAACATCACTCTCCAATTCACTTTACACAACATTGAAAACATCACTCAACACATCACTCTACACAACATTGAAAACATCACTCTGCACATCACTCTACACAATATTGAAAACATCACTCTACACAGCACTCTACACAACATTGAAAACATCACTCAACACATCACTCTACACAACATTGAAAACATCAATCTGCACATCACTCTACACAATATTGAAAACATCACTCTACACAGCACTCTACACAACATTGAAAACATCACTCTACACAACAATCTACACAATATTGAAAACATCACTCTACACATCACTCTACACAACATTGAAAACATCACTCTACACAACAATCTACACAACATTGAAAACATCACTCTACACATCACTCTACACAATATTGAAAACATCACTCTACACAGCACTCTACACAACATTGAAAACATCACTCTACACAGCACTCTACACAACATTGAAAACATCACTCTACACTTCACTTTACACAACATTGAAAACATCACTCTACACATCACTCTACACAATATTGAAAACATCACTCTATACATCACTCTACACAACATTTAAAACATCACTCTACACATCACTCTACACAACATTGAAAACATCACTCTATACATCACTCTACACAACATTGTAAACATCACTCTACACATCACTCTCCACAACATTTATATATCACGCTACACATCACTCTACACAACATTGAAATCATCACACTACACATCACTCTGCAGAACATTGAAAACATCACTCTACACATCACTCTACACAACATTGAAAACATCACTCTACACATCACTCGACACAACATTGAAAACATCACTATGCACATCACTCTGCACAACATTGAAAACATCACTCTGCACATCACTCTGCACAACATTGAAAACATCACTCTACACATCACTCTACACAACATTGAAGACATCATTCTATACACCACTCTGCACAACATTGAAAGCATCACTCTACACATCACTCTGCACACCATTGAAAACATCACTCTACACTTCACTCTACACAACATTGAAAACATCACTCTACACAACAATCTACAGAACATTGAAAACATCAATCTACACATCACTCTGCAGAATATTGAAAACATCACTCTACACATCACTCTACACAACATTGAAAACATCACTCTATACATCACTCGACACAACATTGAAAACATCACTCTACACATGAGTCTACACAACAACGAAAAAGTCACTCTGTACATCATTCTGCACAACATTGAAAACATCACTCTACACATCACTCTACAGAACATTGAAAACATCACTCTACACATCACTCTCCACAACATTGAAATATCACGTTACACATCACTCTACACAATATTGAAAACATCACTCTACACATCACTCTACACAATATTGAAAACATCACTCTACACATCACTCTGCACAACATTGAAAACATCACTCTACATATCACTCAGCACAACATTGAAAACATCACTCAACACAGCACTCTACACAACATTGAAAACATCACTCTCCACTTCACTTTACACAACATTGAAAACATCACTCAACACATCACTCTACACAACATTGAAAACATCACTCTGCACATCACTCTACACAATATTGAAAACATCACTCTACACAGCACTTTACACATCATTGAAAACATCACTCAACACATCACTCTACACAACATTGAAAACATCACTCTGCACAGCACTCTACACAACATTGAAATCATCACACTACACATCACTCTGCAAAACATTGAAAACATCACTCTACACATCACTCTACACAACATTGAAAACATCACTCTACACATCACTCGACACAACATTGAAAACATCACTATGCACATCACTCTGCACAACATTGAAAACATCACTCTGCACATCACTCTGCACAACATTGAAAACATCACTCTACACATCACTCTACACAACATTGAAGACATCATTCTATACACCACTCTGCACAACATTGAAAGCATCACTCTACACATCACTCTGCACAACATTGAAAACATCACTCTACACATCACTCTACACAACATTGAAAATATCACTCCACACATCACTCTACACAACACTGAAAACATCACTCAACACTTCACTCTAAACAACATTGAAAACATAAATCTACACATCACTCCACAGAACATTGAAAACATCACTCTAAACATCACTCGACACAACATTGTAAACATCACTCTACACATCACTCTGCACACCATTGAAAACATCACTCTACACTTCACTCTACACAACATTGAAAACATCACTCTACACAACAATCTACACAACATTGAAAACATCAATCTACACATCACTCTGCACACCATTGAAAACATCACTCTACACTTCACTCTACACAACATTGAAAACATCACTCTACACATCACTCTCCACAACATTGAAATATAACGCTACACATCACTCTGCACAACATTGAAAACATCACTCTACACATCACTCTACACAATATTGAAAACATCACTCTACACATCACTCTGCACAACATTGAAAACATCACTCTACATATCACTCTGCACAACATTGAAAACATCACTCTACACAGTACTCTACACAACATTGAAAACATCACTCTCCACTTCACTTTACACAACATTGACAACATCACTCAACACATCACTCTACACAACATTAAAAACATCACTCTGCACATCACTCTACACAATATTGAAAACATCACTCTACACAGCACTCTACACAACATTGAAAACATCACTCTACACAACAATCTACACAACATTGAAAACATCACTCTATACATCACTCGACACAACATTGAAATATCACGCTACACATCACTCTGTACAACATTGAAAACATCACTCTACACATCACTCTGCACAACATTGAAAACATCAATCTACACACCACTCTACACAACATTGAAAACATCACTCTACACATCACTCTGCACAACATTGAAAACATCACTCTATACAACATAGAAAACATCACTCTGCATCTCACTCTGCACAACATTGAAAACATCACTCTACACATCACTCCAAACAACATTGAACATATCACTCTACACATCACTCGACACGACATTGTAAACATCACTCTACGCATCACTCTGCACACTATTGAAAACATAACTCTACACTTCACTCGACACAACATTGAAAACATCACTCTACACAACAATCTACACAACGTTGAATACATCACTCAACACATCACTCTACACAACATTGTAAACATCACTCTACACATCACTCAAACAACATTTAAAACATCACTCTACACTGCACTCGACACAACATTGAAAACATCACTCTACACAACAATCTACACAACATTGAAAACATCACTCTACACATCACTCTACACAACATTGAAAACATCACTCTACACATCAATCTATACACTATTGGAAACATCAGTCTACACATCACTCCACACAACATTGAAAACATCATTCTACATATCACTCTGCACAACATGGAAAACATCACTCTACACATCACTCTACACAACATTGAAAACATCACTCCACACATTACTCTACACAACATTGAAATCATCACTCAACACATCAATCTACACAACATTGAAAACATCACTCTAAACATCACTCTACACAACATTGAAAACATCAATCTACACATCACTCTACAGATTATTGAAAACATCACTCTACACATCACTCTACACAACATTGAAAACATCACTCTGCACCTCACTCTGCACAACATTGAAAACATCACTCTACACATGACTCTACACAACATTGAAAACATCACTCTACACATCACTCTACACAACATTGTAAACATCGCTCTACACATGACTCTTCACAACATTGAAAAAAATCACTCTGTACATCACTCTACACAACATTGAAAACATCACTTTAAACATGAATCTATACAATATTGAAAACATCACTCTACACATCACTCCACACAACATTGAAAACATCATTCTACATATCACTCTGCACAACATTGAAAACAGCACTCTACACATCACTCTACACAACATTGAAAACATCACTCTACACATCACTCTGCACAACATTGAAAACATCTATATACACATCACTCTATACAACATAGAAAACATCACTCTGCATCTCACTCTGCACAACATTGAAAACATCACACTACATATCACTCTACACAACATTGAAAACATCACTCTACACATCACTCAGCACAACATTGAAAACATCACTCTACACATCACTCTGCACAACATTGAAAACATCACTCGACACAGCACTCTACAGAACATTGAAAACATCACGCTACAACACAATCTACGCAACATTGAAAACATCACTCTACACATCACTCTACGCAACATTGAAAACATCACTCTACACATCACTCCACACAACATTGAAAACATCATTCTACATATCACTCTGCACAACATTGAAAACATCACTCTACACATCACTCTACACAACATTGAAAACATCACTCTACACTACATTGAAAACATCTCTCTACACATCACTCGACACAAGATTGAAAACAACACTCTATACATCACTCGACACAACATTGAAAAAATCACTCTACACATCACTCTACACACCATTGAAAACATCACTCTACACATCACTCTACACAACACTGAAAACATCACCCAACACATCACTCTACACACCTTTGAAAACATCACTCCACACATTACTCTGCACAACACTGAAATCATCACTCAACACATCAATCTACACAACATTGAAAACATCACTCTACACATCACTCTGCACAACATTGAAAACATCACTCTACACACCACTCAACACAACATTGAAAACATCACTCTACACATCACTCTGCACAACATTGAAAACATCACTCTGTACAACATAGAAAACATCACTCTGCATCTCACTCTGCACAACATTGAAAACATCACTCTACACATCACTCCACACAACATTGAACATATCACTCTACACATCACTCGACACGACATTGTAAACATCACTCTACGCATCACTCTGCACACTATTGAAAACATAACTCTACACTTCACTCGACACAACATTGAAAACATCACTCTACACAACAATCTACACAACATTGAATACATCACTCAACACATCACTCTACACAACATTGTAAACATCACTCTACACATCACTCAAACAACATTTAAAACATCACTCTACACATCAATCTATACACTATTGGAAACATCAGTCTACACATCACTCCACACAACATTGAAAACATCATTCTACATATCACTCTACACAACATGGAAAACATCACTCTACACATCACTCTACACACCATTGAAAACATCACTCTACACTTCACTCTACACAACATTGAAAATATCACTCTACACTACATTGAAAACATCACTCTACGCATCACTCTACACAAGATTGAAAACAGCACTCTACAAATCACTCGATACAACATTGAAAAAATCACTCTGCACATCACTCTACACAACATTGTAAACATCACTCTACACATCACTCTACACACCATTGAAAACATCACTCTACACATCACTCTACACAACACTGAAAACATCACTCAACACATCAATCTACACAACATTGAAAACATCACTCTACACATCACTCTACACAACATTGAAAACATCAATCTACACAGCACTCTACAGATTATTGAAAACATCACTCTACACATCACTCTACACAACATTGAAAAGATCACGTTACACATCAATCTATACAATATTGAAAATATCACTCTACACATCACTCCACACAACATTGAAAACATCATTCTACACATCACTCTACACAACATTGTAAACATCACTCTACACATCACTCAACACAACATTGAAATCATCACTCTACACTATATTGAAAACATCACTCTACACATGACTCTACACAAGATTGAAAACAACACTCTACACATCACGCCACACAACATTGAAATATCACGCTACACATCACTCTGCACAACATTGAAAACATCACTCTACACATCACTCTGCACAACATTGAAAACATCACTCGACACAGCACTCTACAGAACATTGAAAACATCACGCTACAAAACAATCTACGCAACATTGAAAACATCACTCTACACATCACTCTACGCAACATTGAAAACATCACTCTACACATCAATCTATACGATATTGAAAACATCACTCTACACATCAAGCCACACAACATTGAAATATCACGCTACACATCACTCTGCACAACATCGAAAACATCACTCTACACATCACTCTTCACAACATTGAAAACATCACTCTACACATCACTCTACACAACATTGAAAACATCACTCTACACATCACTCCACACAACATTGAAAACATCATTCTACATATCACTCTGCACAACATTGAAAACATCACTCTACACATCACTCTACACAACATTGAAAACATCACTCTACACTACATTGAAAATATCTCTCTACACAGCACTCTACACAACATTGAAAACAACACTCTATACATCACTTGACACAACATTGAAAAAATCACTCTACACATCACTCTACACACCATTGAAAACATCACTCTACACATCACTCTACACAACACTGAAAACATCACTCAACACATCACTCTACACACCTTTGAAAACATCACTCCACACATTACTCTACACTACACTGAAATCATCACTCAACACATCAATCTACACAACATTGAAAACATCACTCTACACATCACTCTGCACAACATTGAAAACATCACTCTACACACCACTCAACACAACATTGAAAACATCACTCTACACATCACTCTGCACAACATTGAAAACATCACTCTATACAACATAGAAAACATCACTCTGCATCTCACTCTGCACAACATTGAAAACATCACTCTACACATCACTCCACACAACATTGAACATATCACTCTACACATCACTCGACACGACATTGTAAACATCACTCTACGCATCACTCTGCACACTATTGAAAACATAACTCTACACTTCACTCGACACAACATTGAAAACATCACTCTACACAACAATCTACACAACATTGAATACATCACTCAACACATCACTCTACACAACATTGTAAACATCACTCTACACATCACTCAAACAACATTTAAAACATCACTCTACACATCAATCTATACACTATTGGAAACATCAGTCTACACATCACTCCACACAACATTGAAAACATCATTCTACATATCACTCTGCACAACATGGAAAACATCACTCTACACATCACTCTGCACAACATTGAAAACATCACTCTACACTTCACTCTACACAACATTGAAAATATCACTCTACACTACATTGAAAACATCACTCTACGCATCACTCTACACAAGATTGAAAACAGCACTCTACAAATCACTCGATACAACATTGAAAAAATCACTCTGCACATCACTCTACACAACATTGTAAACATCACTCTACACATCACTCTACACACCATTGAAAACATCACTCTACACATCACTCTACACAACACTGAAAACATCACTCAACACATCAATCTACACAACATTGAAAACATCACTCTACACATCACTCTACACAACATTGAAAACATCAATCTACACAGCACTCTACAGATTATTGAAAACATCACTCTACACATCGCTCTACACAACATTGAAAAGATCACTTTACACATCAATCTATACAATATTGAAAATATCACTCTACATATCACTCCACACAACATTGAAAACATCATTCTACACATCACTCTACACAACATTGTAAACATCACTCTACACATCACTCAACACAACATTGAAATCATCACTCTACACTATATTGAAAACATCACTCTACACATGACTCTACACAAGATTGAAATAAACACTCTACACATCACGCCACACAACATTGAAATATCACGCTACACATCACTCTGCACAACATTGAAAACATCACTCTACACATCACTCTTCACAACATTGAAAACATCACTCTACACATCACTCTACACAACATTGAAAACATCACTCTGCGCATCACTCTACACAACATTGAAAACATCACTCTACACATCACTCTATACAACAGAGAAAACATCACTCTGCACCTCACTCTGCACAACATTGAAAAAAACACTCTACACATCACTCTACACAACATTGAAAACATCACTCTACACATCACTCAGCACAACATTGAAAATATCGCTCTACACATCACTCTGCACAACATTGTAAACATCACTCTACACATCACTCTACACAACTTTGAAAACATCACTCTACGCATCACTCTACACAAGATTGAAAACAACACTCTACAAATCACTCGACACAACATTGAAAAAATCACTCTGCACATCACTCTACACAACATTGTAAACATCACTCTACACATCACTCTACACACCATTGAAAACATCACTCCACACATTACTCTACACAACACTGAAATCATCACTCAACACATCAATCTACACAACATTGAAAACATCACTCTAAACATCACTCTACACAACATTGAAAACATCAATCTACACATCACTCTACAGATTATTGAAAACATCACTCTACACATCACTCTACACAACATTGAAAACATCAGTCTACACATCACTCAGCACAACATTGAAAACATCACTCTACACATCACTCTGCACAACATTGAAAACATCACTCGACACAGCACTCTACACAACATTGAAAACATCACGCTACAAAACAATCTACGCAACATTGAAAACATCACTCTACACATCACTCTACGCAACATTGAAAACATCACTCTACACATCAATCTATACGATATTGAAAACATCACTCTACACATCAAGCCACACAACATTGCAATATCACGCTACACATCACTCTACACAACATTGAAAACATTACTCTACACATCACTCCACACAACATTGAAAACATCATTCTACATATCACTGTGCACAACATTGAAAACAGAACTCTACACATCACTCTACACAACATTGAAATCATCACTCTACACTATATTGAAAACATCACTCTACACATGACTCTACACAAGATTGAAAACAACACTCTACACATCACGCCACACAACATTGAAATATCACGCTACACATCACTCTGCACAACATTGAAAACATCACTCTACACATCACTCTACACAACATTGAAAACATCACTCTACACATCACTCAGCACAACATTGAAAACATCACTCTACACATCACTCTGCACAACATTGAAAACATCACTCTACACATCACTCTACACAACTTTGAAAACATCACTCTACGCATCACTCTACACAAGATTGAAAACAACACTCTACAAATCACTCGACACAACATTGAAAAAATCACTCTGCACATCACTCTACACAACATTGTAAACATCACTCTACACATCACTCTACACACCTTTGAAAACATCACTCCACACATTACTCTACACAACACTGAAATCATCACTCAACACATCAATCTACACAACATTGAAAACATCACTCTAAACATCACTCTACACAACATTGAAAACATCAATCTACACATCACTCTACAGATTATTGAAAACATCACTCTACACATCACTCTACACAACATTGAAAACATCAGTCTACACATCACTCAGCACAACATTGAAAACATCACTCTACACATCACTCTGCACAACATTGAAAACATCACTCGACACAGCACTCTACACAACATTGAAAACATCACGCTATAAAACAATCTACGCAACATTGAAAACATCACTCTACACATCACTCTACACTATATTGAAAACATCACTCTACACATGACTCTACACAAGATTGAAAACAACACTCTACAC
This sequence comes from Pristiophorus japonicus, assembly GCF_044704955.1. Taxonomy (NCBI): domain Eukaryota; kingdom Metazoa; phylum Chordata; class Chondrichthyes; family Pristiophoridae; genus Pristiophorus; species Pristiophorus japonicus. The sequence goes on from NC_092005.1 coordinate 12,759,705, forward strand.
ATCACGCCACACAACATTGAAATATCACGCTACACATCACTCTGCACAACATTGAAAACATCACTCTACACATCACTCTACACAACATTGAAAACATCACTCTACACATCACTCAGCACAACATTGAAAACATCACTCTACACATCACTCTGCACAACATTGAAAACATCACTCTACACATCACTCTACACAACTTTGAAAACATCACTCTACGCATCACTCTACACAAGATTGAAAACAACACTCTACAAATCACTCGACACAACATTGAAAAAATCACTCTGCACATCACTCTACACAACATTGTAAACATCACTCTACACATCACTCTACACACCTTTGAAAACATCACTCCACACATTACTCTACACAACACTGAAATCATCACTCAACACATCAATCTACACAACATTGAAAACATCACTCTAAACATCACTCTACACAACATTGAAAACATCAATCTACACATCACTCTACAGATTATTGAAAACATCACTCTACACATCACTCTACACAACATTGAAAACATCAGTCTACACATCACTCAGCACAACATTGAAAACATCACTCTACACATCACTCTGCACAACATTGAAAACATCACTCGACACAGCACTCTACACAACATTGAAAACATCACGCTATAAAACAATCTACGCAACATTGAAAACATCACTCTACACATCACTCTACGCAACATTGAAAACATCACTCTACACATCAATCTATACGATATTGAAAACATCACTCTACACATCAAGCCACACAACACTGCAATATCACGCTACACATCACTCTACACAACATTGAAAACATTACTCTACACATCACTCCACACAACATTGAAAACATCATTCTACATATCACTCTGCACAACATTGAAAACATCACTCTACACATCACTCTACACAACATTGAAAACATCACTCTACACTACATTGAAAACATCACTCTACACATCACTCTGCACAACATTGAAAACATCACTCTACACATCACTCTACACAACTTTGAAAACATCACTCTACACATCACTCTACACAAGATTGAAAACAACACTCTATACATCACTCGACAGAACATTGAAACAATCACTCTACACATCACTCTACACACCATTGAAAACATCACTCTACACATCACTCTACACAACACTGAAAACATCACTCAACACATCACTCTATACAACATTGAAAACATCACTCTACACATCACTCTACACAACATTGAAAACATCAATCTGCACATCACTCTACAGATTATTGAAAACATCACTCTACACAACATTGAAAACATCACTCAATACATCACTCTACACAGCATTGAAAACATCACTCTACACATCACTCTACACAACATTGTAAACATCACTCTACACATGATTCTACACAACATTGACAAAATCACTCTGTCCATCATTCTGCACAACATTGAAAACATCACTCTGCACATCACTCTACAGAACATTGAAAACATCACTCTACACATCACTCTCCACAACATTGAAATATCACGCTACACATCACTCTGCACAACATTGAAAACATCATTCTACACATCACTCTGCACAACATTGAAAACATCACTCTACACAGCACTATATACAACATAGAAAACATCACTCTGCACCTCACTCTGCACAACCTTGAAAACATCGCTGTACACATCACTCTGCACAACATTGAAAACTTCACTCTACGTATCACACTGCACGACATTGAAAACATTACTTTACACATCACATCACTCTACTCATCACTCTACACAACATTGAAAACATCACTCTACACATTCTACACAACATTGAAAACATCACTCTACACTTCACTCTACACAACATTGAAAACATCACTCTACACTACATTGAAAACATCACTCTACACATGACTCCACACAACATTGAAAACATCACTCTCTACATCACTCGACACAACATTGAAAAATTCACTCTACACATCATTCTACACAACATTGAAAACGACACTCTACAAATCACTCTACACAACACTGAAAACATCACTCAACACATCTCTCTACACGACTTTGAAAACATCACTCTACACATCACTCTACAGAATATTGAAAACATCACTCTACACATCACTCTACACAACATTGAAAACATCACTCTACACATCAATCTATACGATATTGAAAACATCACTCTACACATCACGCCACACAACATTGAAATATCACGCTACACATCACTCTGCACAACATCGAAAACATCACTCTACACATCACTCCTCACAGCATTGAAAACATCACTCTACACATCACTCTACACAACATTGAAAACATCACTCTACACATCAATCTATACGATATTGAAAACATCACTCTACACATCAAGCCACACAACATTGCAATATCACGCTACACATCACTCTACACAACATTGAAAACATTACTCTACACATCACTCCACACAACATTGAAAACATCATTCTACATATCACTGTGCACAACATTGAAAACAGAACTCTACACATCACTCTACACAACATTGAAATCATCACTCTACACTATATTGAAAACATCACTCTACACATGACTCTACACAAGATTGAAAACAACACTCTACACATCACGCCACACAACATTGAAATATCACGCTACACATCACTCTGCACAACATTGAAAACATCACTCTACACATCACTCTTCACAACATTGAAAACATCACTCTACACATCACTCTACACAACATTGAAAACATCACTCTGCGCATCACTCTACACAACATTGAAAACATCACTCTACACATCACTCTATACAACAGAGAAAACATCACTCTGCACCTCACTCTGCACAACATTGAAAAAAACACTCTACACATCACTCTACACAACATTGAAAACATCACTCTACACATCACTCAGCACAACATTGAAAACATCACTCTACACATCACTCTGCACAACATTGAAAACATCACTCTACACATCACTCTACACAACTTTGAAAACATCACTCTACGCATCACTCTACACAAGATTGAAAACAACACTCTACAAATCACTCGACACAACATTGAAAAAATCACTCTGCACATCACTCTACACAACATTGTAAACATCACTCTACACATCACTCTACACACCATTGAAAACATCACTCCACACATTACTCTACACAACACTGAAATCATCACTCAACACATCAATCTACACAACATTGAAAACATCACTCTAAACATCACTCTACACAACATTGAAAACATCAATCTACACATCACTCTACAGATTATTGAAAACATCACTCTACACATCACTCTACACAACATTGAAAACATCAGTCTACACATCACTCAGCACAACATTGAAAACATCACTCTACACATCACTCTGCACAACATTGAAAACATCACTCGACACAGCACTCTACACAACATTGAAAACATCACGCTATAAAACAATCTACGCAACATTGAAAACATCACTCTACACATCACTCTACGCAACATTGAAAACATCACTCTACACATCAATCTATACGATATTGAAAACATCACTCTACACATCAAGCCACACAACACTGCAATATCACGCTACACATCACTCTACACAACATTGAAAACATTACTCTACACATCACTCCACACAACATTGAAAACATCATTCTACATATCACTCTGCACAACATTGAAAACATCACTCTACACATCACTCTACACAACATTGAAAACATCACTCTACACTACATTGAAAACATCACTCTACACATCACTCTGCACAACATTGAAAACATCACTCTACACATCACTCTACACAACTTTGAAAACATCACTCTACACATCACTCTACACAAGATTGAAAACAACACTCTATACATCACTCGACACAACATTGAAACAATCACTCTACACATCACTCTACACACCATTGAAAACATCACTCTACACATCACTCTACACAACACTGAAAACATCACTCAACACATCACTCTATACAACATTGAAAACATCACTCTACACATCACTCTACACAACATTGAAAACATCAATCTGCACATCACTCTACAGATTATTGAAAACATCACTCTACACAACATTGAAAACATCACTCAATACATCACTCTACACAGCATTGAAAACATCACTCTACACATCACTCTACACAACATTGTAAACATCACTCTACACATGATTCTACACAACATTGACAAAATCACTCTGTCCATCATTCTGCACAACATTGAAAACATCACTCTGCACATCACTCTACAGAACATTGAAAACATCACTCTACACATCACTCTCCACAACATTGAAATATCACGCTACACATCACTCTGCACAACATTGAAAACATCACTCTACACAGCACTATATACAACATAGAAAACATCACTCTGCACCTCACTCTGCACAACCTTGAAAACATCGCTGTACACATCACTCTGCACAACATTGAAAACTTCACTCTACGTATCACACTGCACGACATTGAAAACATTACTTTACACATCACATCACTCTACTCATCACTCTACACAACATTGAAAACATCACTCTACACATTCTACACAACATTGAAAACATCACTCTACACTTCACTCTACACAACATTGAAAACATCACTCTACACTACATTGAAAACATCACTCTACACATGACTCCACACAACATTGAAAACATCACTCTCTACATCACTCGACACAACATTGAAAAATTCACTCTACACATCATTCTACACAACATTGAAAACGACACTCTACAAATCACTCTACACAACACTGAAAACATCACTCAACACATCTCTCTACACGACTTTGAAAACATCACTCTACACATCACTCTACAGAATATTGAAAACATCACTCTACACATCACTCTACACAACATTGAAAACATCACTCTACACATCAATCTATACGATATTGAAAACATCACTCTACACATCACGCCACACAACATTGAAATATCACGCTACACATCACTCTGCACAACATCGAAAACATCACTCTACACATCACTCCTCACAGCATTGAAAACATCACTCTACACATCACTCTACACAACATTGAAAACATCACTCTACACATCAATCTATACGATATTGAAAACATCACTCTACACATCAAGCCACACAACATTGCAATATCACGCTACACATCACTCTACACAACATTGAAAACATTACTCTACACATCACTCCACACAACATTGAAAACATCATTCTACATATCACTGTGCACAATATTGAAAACAGAACTCTACACATCACTCTACACAACATTGAAATCATCACTCTACACTATATTGAAAACATCACTCTACACATGACTCTACACAAGATTGAAAACAACACTCTACACATCACGCCACACAACATTGAAATATCACGCTACACATCACTCTGCACAACATTGAAAACATCACTCTACACATCACTCTTCACAACATTGAAAACATCACTCTACACATCACTCTACACAACATTGAAAACATCACTCTGCGCATCACTCTACACAACATTGAAAACATCACTCTACACATCACTCTATACAACAGAGAAAACATCACTCTGCACCTCACTCTGCACAACATTGAAAAAAACACTCTACACATCACTCTACACAACATTGAAAACATCACTCTACACATCACTCAGCACAACATTGAAAACATCACTCTACACATCACTCTGCACAACATTGAAAACATCACTCTACACATCACTCTACACAACTTTGAAAACATCACTCTACGCATCACTCTACACAAGATTGAAAACAACACTCTACAAATCACTCGACACAACATTGAAAAAATCACTCTGCACATCACTCTACACAACATTGTAAACATCACTCTACACATCACTCTACACACCTTTGAAAACATCACTCCACACATTACTCTACACAACACTGAAATCATCACTCAACACATCAATCTACACAACATTGAAAACATCACTCTAAACATCACTCTACACAACATTGAAAACATCAATCTACACATCACTCTACAGATTATTGAAAACATCACTCTACACATCACTCTACACAACATTGAAAACATCAGTCTACACATCACTCAGCACAACATTGAAAACATCACTCTACACATCACTCTGCACAACATTGAAAACATCACTCGACACAGCACTCTACACAACATTGAAAACATCACGCTATAAAACAATCTACGCAACATTGAAAACATCACTCTACACATCACTCTACGCAACATTGAAAACATCACTCTACACATCAATCTATACGATATTGAAAACATCACTCTACACATCAAGCCACACAACACTGCAATATCACGCTACACATCACTCTACACAACATTGAAAACATTACTCTACACATCACTCCACACAACATTGAAAACATCATTCTACATATCACTCTGCACAACATTGAAAACATCACTCTACACATCACTCTACACAACATTGAAAACATCACTCTACACTACATTGAAAACATCACTCTACACATCACTCTGCACAACATTGAAAACATCACTCTACACATCACTCTACACAACTTTGAAAACATCACTCTACACATCACTCTACACAAGATTGAAAACAACACTCTATACATCACTCGACACAACATTGAAACAATCACTCTACACATCACTCTACACACCATTGAAAACATCACTCTACACATCACTCTACACAACACTGAAAACATCACTCAACACATCACTCTATACAACATTGAAAACATCACTCTACACATCACTCTACACAACATTGAAAACATCAATCTGCACATCACTCTACAGATTATTGAAAACATCACTCTACACAACATTGAAAACATCACTCAATACATCACTCTACACAGCATTGAAAACATCACTCTACACATCACTCTACACAACATTGTAAACATCACTCTACACATGATTCTACACAACATTGACAAAATCACTCTGTCCATCATTCTGCACAACATTGAAAACATCACTCTGCACATCACTCTACAGAACATTGAAAACATCACTCTACACATCACTCTCCACAACATTGAAATATCACGCTACACATCACTCTGCACAACATTGAAAACATCATTCTACACATCACTCTGCACAACATTGAAAACATCACTCTACACAGCACTATATACAACATAGAAAACATCACTCTGCACCTCACTCTGCACAACCTTGAAAACATCGCTGTACACATCACTCTGCACAACATTGAAAACTTCACTCTACGTATCACACTGCACGACATTGAAAACATTACTTTACACATCACATCACTCTACTCATCACTCTACACAACATTGAAAACATCACTCTACACATTCTACACAACATTGAAAACATCACTCTACACTTCACTCTACACAACATTGAAAACATCACTCTACACTACATTGAAAACATCACTCTACACAACAATCTACACAACATTGAAAAGATCACTCTACACATCACTCTACACAACATTGAAAACATCACTCTACATATCAATCTATACAATATTGAATACATCACTCTACACATCACTCCACACAACATTGAAAAAACATCACTCTACATATCACTCTGCACAACATTGAAAACATCACACTGCACATCACTCTACACAACATTGAAAACATCACTCTACATATCACTCTGCACAATATTGAAAACATCACTATACATATCACATCACTCTACACATCACTCTACACAACATTGAAAACATCACACTACACATCATTGTACACAACATTGAAAACATTAACTCTACACTTCACTCTACACAACATTGAAAACATCAATCTACACATCATTCTGCAGAATATTGAAAACATCACTGTACACATCACTCTACACAACATTGTAAACGTCACTCTATACATCACTCTACACAGCATTGTAAACATCACTCTACACATCACTCTGCACAACATTGAGAACATCACTCTGCACATCACTCTACACAACATTGAAATCATCACTCTGCACATCACTCTGCAAATCATTGAAAACATCACTCTACACATCACTCTACACAACATTGAAAACATCACTCTACACATCACTCGACACAACATTGAAAACATCATACTCCACAGCACTCTACACAACATTGAAATCATTACTCAACACATCACTCTGCACAACATTGAAAACATCACTCTACACATCACTCTACACAACATTGAAAACATCACTCTACATATCACTCTGCACAACATTGAAAACATCACTCTACACATCACTCTATACAACATAGATAACATCACTCTGCACCTCACTCTGCACAGCATTGAAAACATCACTCTACACAACAATCTACACAACATTGAAAAGATCACTCTACACATCACTCTACACAACATTGAAAACATCACTCTACAAATCAATCTATACAATATTGAATACATCACTCTACACATCACTCCACACAACATTGAAAAGATCACTCTACATATCACTCTGCACAACATTGAAAACATCACACTACACATCACTCTACACAACATTGAAAACATCACTCTACATATCACCCTGCACAACATTGAAAACATCACTATACATATCACATCACTCTACACATCACTCTACACAACATTGAAAACATCACTCTACACATCAATCTACACAACATTGAAAACATTCACTCTACACTTCACTCTACACAACATTGAAAACATCAATCCACACATCATTCTGCAGAATATTGAAAACATTACTGTACACATCACTCTACACAACATTGTAAACATCACTCTATACATCACTCTACACAGCATTGTAAACATCACTCTACACATCACTCTGCACAACATTGAGAACATCACTCTGCACATCACTCTACACAACATTGGAATCATCACTCTGCACATCACTCTGCACAACATTGAAAACATAACTCTACACATCACTCTACACAACATTGAAAACATCATTCTACACATCACTAGACACAACATTGAAAACATCAATCTACACAGCACTCTACACAACATTGAAATCATTATTCAACACATCACTCTGCACAACATTGAAAACATCACTCTACACATCACTCTACACAACATTGAAAACATCACTCTACATATCACTCTGCACAACATTGAAAACATCACTCTACACATCACTCTATACAACATAGAAAACATCACTCTGCACCTCACTCTGCACAACATTGAAAACATCACTCTACACATCACTCTACACAACATTGAAAACACTACTCTATACATCACTCTACACTGCTTTGTAAACATCATTCTACATATCACTCTGCACAACATTGAGAACATCACTCTGCACATCACTCTACAAAAATTTGAAAAAATCACACTACACATCACTCGACACAACATTGAATACATTACTCTACATATCACTCTACAGAACACTGAAAACATCACTCTATACATCACTCTACACAACATTGTAAACATCACTCTGCACATGACTCTACACAACATTGAAAAAATCACTCTGTATCCCACTCTGCACAACATTGAATACATCACTCTATACGTCACTCTACAGAACATTGAAAACATCACTCTACACCTCACTCTCCACAACATTGAAATATAACGCTACACATCACTCTGCACAACATTGAAAACATCACTCTGCAGATCACTCTGCACAACATTGAAAACATCACTCTACACATCACTCTACACAACATTGAAAACATCACTCTACACATCACTCTGCACAACATTGAAAACATCACTCTAAACATCACTCTGCACACCATTGAAAACATCACTCTACACATCACTCTACACAACATTGAAAACATCACTCTACACTTCACTTTACACAACATTGAAAACATCACACAACACATCACTCTACACAACATTGAAAACATCACTCTGCACACCACTCTACACAATATTGAAAACTCACTCTACACAGCACTCTACACAACATTGAAAACATCACTCTGCACAAAAATCTACGCAACATTGATAACATCACTCTACACATCACTCTACACAAAATTGAAAACATCACTCTACACAACAATCTACACAACATTGAAAACATCACTCTGCACATCACTCTACACAATATTGAAAACATCACTCTACACAGCACTCTACACAGCATTGAAAACATCACTCTACACATCACTCGACACAATATTGAAAACATCACTCTATACATCACTCTACACAACATTGTAAACATCACTCGACACATGACTCTACACAACATTGAAAACATCATTCTACATATCACTCTGCACAACATTGAAAATATCACTCTAAACATCACTCTACAGAACATTGAAAATATCACTCTACACATCACTCTCCACAACATTGAAAACATCACTCTAAACATCACTCTGCACAACATTGAAAACATCATTCTACACATCACTCTGCACAACATTGAAAACATCACTCTACACAGCACTATATACAACATAGAAAACATCACTCTGCACCTCACTCTGCACAACCTTGAAAACATCGCTGTACACATCACTCTGCACAACATTGAAAACTTCACTCTACGTATCACACTGCACGACATTGAAAACATTACTTTACACATCACATCACTCTACTCATCACTCTACACAACATTGAAAACATCACTCTACACATTCTACACAACATTGAAAACATCACTCTACACTTCACTCTACACAACATTGAAAACATCACTCTACACTACATTGAAAACATCACTCTACACATGACTCCACACAACATTGAAAACATCACTCTCTACATCACTCGACACAACATTGAAAAATTCACTCTACACATCATTCTACACAACATTGAAAACGACACTCTACAAATCACTCTACACAACACTGAAAACATCACTCAACACATCTCTCTACACGACTTTGAAAACATCACTCTACACATCACTCTACAGAATATTGAAAACATCACTCTACACATCACTCTACACAACATTGAAAACATCACTCTACACATCAATCTATACGATATTGAAAACATCACTCTACACATCACGCCACACAACATTGAAATATCACGCTACACATCACTCTGCACAACATCGAAAACATCACTCTACACATCACTCCTCACAGCATTGAAAACATCACTCTACACATCACTCTACACAACATTGAAAACATCACTCTACACATCAATCTATACGATATTGAAAACATCACTCTACACATCAAGCCACACAACATTGCAATATCACGCTACACATCACTCTACACAACATTGAAAACATTACTCTACACATCACTCCACACAACATTGAAAACATCATTCTACATATCACTGTGCACAACATTGAAAACAGAACTCTACACATCACTCTACACAACATTGAAATCATCACTCTACACTATATTGAAAACATCACTCTACACATGACTCTACACAAGATTGAAAACAACACTCTACACATCACGCCACACAACATTGAAATATCACGCTACACATCACTCTGCACAACATTGAAAACATCACTCTACACATCACTCTTCACAACATTGAAAACATCACTCTACACATCACTCTACACAACATTGAAAACATCACTCTGCGCATCACTCTACACAACATTGAAAACATCACTCTACACATCACTCTATACAACAGAGAAAACATCACTCTGCACCTCACTCTGCACAACATTGAAAAAAACACTCTACACATCACTCTACACAACATTGAAAACATCACTCTACACATCACTCAGCACAACATTGAAAACATCACTCTACACATCACTCTGCACAACATTGAAAACATCACTCTACACATCACTCTACACAACTTTGAAAACATCACTCTACGCATCACTCTACACAAGATTGAAAACAACACTCTACAAATCACTCGACACAACATTGAAAAAATCACTCTGCACATCACTCTACACAACATTGTAAACATCACTCTACACATCACTCTACACACCTTTGAAAACATCACTCCACACATTACTCTACACAACACTGAAATCATCACTCAACACATCAATCTACACAACATTGAAAACATCACTCTAAACATCACTCTACACAACATTGAAAACATCAATCTACACATCACTCTACAGATTATTGAAAACATCACTCTACACATCACTCTACACAACATTGAAAACATCAGTCTACACATCACTCAGCACAACATTGAAAACATCACTCTACACATCACTCTGCACAACATTGAAAACATCACTCGACACAGCACTCTACACAACATTGAAAACATCACGCTATAAAACAATCTACGCAACATTGAAAACATCACTCTACACATCACTCTACGCAACATTGAAAACATCACTCTACACATCAATCTATACGATATTGAAAACATCACTCTACACATCAAGCCACACAACACTGCAATATCACGCTACACATCACTCTACACAACATTGAAAACATTACTCTACACATCACTCCACACAACATTGAAAACATCATTCTACATATCACTCTGCACAACATTGAAAACATCACTCTACACATCACTCTACACAACATTGAAAACATCACTCTACACTACATTGAAAACATCACTCTACACATCACTCTGCACAACATTGAAAACATCACTCTACACATCACTCTACACAACTTTGAAAACATCACTCTACACATCACTCTACACAAGATTGAAAACAACACTCTATACATCACTCGACACAACATTGAAACAATCACTCTACACATCACTCTACACACCATTGAAAACATCACTCTACACATCACTCTACACAACACTGAAAACATCACTCAACACATCACTCTATACAACATTGAAAACATCACTCTACACATCACTCTACACAACATTGAAAACATCAATCTGCACATCACTCTACAGATTATTGAAAACATCACTCTACACAACATTGAAAACATCACTCAATACATCACTCTACACAGCATTGAAAACATCACTCTACACATCACTCTACACAACATTGTAAACATCACTCTACACATGATTCTACACAACATTGACAAAATCACTCTGTCCATCATTCTGCACAACATTGAAAACATCACTCTGCACATCACTCTACAGAACATTGAAAACATCACTCTACACATCACTCTCCACAACATTGAAATATCACGCTACACATCACTCTGCACAACATTGAAAACATCATTCTACACATCACTCTGCACAACATTGAAAACATCACTCTACACAGCACTATATACAACATAGAAAACATCACTCTGCACCTCACTCTGCACAACCTTGAAAACATCGCTGTACACATCACTCTGCACAACATTGAAAACTTCACTCTACGTATCACACTGCACGACATTGAAAACATTACTTTACACATCACATCACTCTACTCATCACTCTACACAACATTGAAAACATCACTCTACACATTCTACACAACATTGAAAACATCACTCTACACTTCACTCTACACAACATTGAAAACATCACTCTACACTACATTGAAAACATCACTCTACACAACAATCTACACAACATTGAAAAGATCACTCTACACATCACTCTACACAACATTGAAAACATCACTCTACATATCAATCTATACAATATTGAATACATCACTCTACACATCACTCCACACAACATTGAAAAAACATCACTCTACATATCACTCTGCACAACATTGAAAACATCACACTGCACATCACTCTACACAACATTGAAAACATCACTCTACATATCACTCTGCACAATATTGAAAACATCACTATACATATCACATCACTCTACACATCACTCTACACAACATTGAAAACATCACACTACACATCATTGTACACAACATTGAAAACATTAACTCTACACTTCACTCTACACAACATTGAAAACATCAATCTACACATCATTCTGCAGAATATTGAAAACATCACTGTACACATCACTCTACACAACATTGTAAACGTCACTCTATACATCACTCTACACAGCATTGTAAACATCACTCTACACATCACTCTGCACAACATTGAGAACATCACTCTGCACATCACTCTACACAACATTGAAATCATCACTCTGCACATCACTCTGCAAATCATTGAAAACATCACTCTACACATCACTCTACACAACATTGAAAACATCACTCTACACATCACTCGACACAACATTGAAAACATCATACTCCACAGCACTCTACACAACATTGAAATCATTACTCAACACATCACTCTGCACAACATTGAAAACATCACTCTACACATCACTCTACACAACATTGAAAACATCACTCTACATATCACTCTGCACAACATTGAAAACATCACTCTACACATCACTCTATACAACATAGATAACATCACTCTGCACCTCACTCTGCACAGCATTGAAAACATCACTCTACACAACAATCTACACAACATTGAAAAGATCACTCTACACATCACTCTACACAACATTGAAAACATCACTCTACAAATCAATCTATACAATATTGAATACATCACTCTACACATCACTCCACACAACATTGAAAAGATCACTCTACATATCACTCTGCACAACATTGAAAACATCACACTACACATCACTCTACACAACATTGAAAACATCACTCTACATATCACCCTGCACAACATTGAAAACATCACTATACATATCACATCACTCTACACATCACTCTACACAACATTGAAAACATCACTCTACACATCAATCTACACAACATTGAAAACATTCACTCTACACTTCACTCTACACAACATTGAAAACATCAATCCACACATCATTCTGCAGAATATTGAAAACATTACTGTACACATCACTCTACACAACATTGTAAACATCACTCTATACATCACTCTACACAGCATTGTAAACATCACTCTACACATCACTCTGCACAACATTGAGAACATCACTCTGCACATCACTCTACACAACATTGGAATCATCACTCTGCACATCACTCTGCACAACATTGAAAACATAACTCTACACATCACTCTACACAACATTGAAAACATCATTCTACACATCACTAGACACAACATTGAAAACATCAATCTACACAGCACTCTACACAACATTGAAATCATTATTCAACACATCACTCTGCACAACATTGAAAACATCACTCTACACATCACTCTACACAACATTGAAAACATCACTCTACATATCACTCTGCACAACATTGAAAACATCACTCTACACATCACTCTATACAACATAGAAAACATCACTCTGCACCTCACTCTGCACAACATTGAAAACATCACTCTACACATCACTCTACACAACATTGAAAACACTACTCTATACATCACTCTACACTGCTTTGTAAACATCATTCTACATATCACTCTGCACAACATTGAGAACATCACTCTGCACATCACTCTACAAAAATTTGAAAAAATCACACTACACATCACTCGACACAACATTGAATACATTACTCTACATATCACTCTACAGAACACTGAAAACATCACTCTATACATCACTCTACACAACATTGTAAACATCACTCTGCACATGACTCTACACAACATTGAAAAAATCACTCTGTATCCCACTCTGCACAACATTGAATACATCACTCTATACGTCACTCTACAGAACATTGAAAACATCACTCTACACCTCACTCTCCACAACATTGAAATATAACGCTACACATCACTCTGCACAACATTGAAAACATCACTCTGCAGATCACTCTGCACAACATTGAAAACATCACTCTACACATCACTCTACACAACATTGAAAACATCACTCTACACATCACTCTGCACAACATTGAAAACATCACTCTAAACATCACTCTGCACACCATTGAAAACATCACTCTACACATCACTCTACACAACATTGAAAACATCACTCTACACTTCACTTTACACAACATTGAAAACATCACACAACACATCACTCTACACAACATTGAAAACATCACTCTGCACACCACTCTACACAATATTGAAAACTCACTCTACACAGCACTCTACACAACATTGAAAACATCACTCTGCACAAAAATCTACGCAACATTGATAACATCACTCTACACATCACTCTACACAAAATTGAAAACATCACTCTACACAACAATCTACACAACATTGAAAACATCACTCTGCACATCACTCTACACAATATTGAAAACATCACTCTACACAGCACTCTACACAGCATTGAAAACATCACTCTACACATCACTCGACACAATATTGAAAACATCACTCTATACATCACTCTACACAACATTGTAAACATCACTCGACACATGACTCTACACAACATTGAAAACATCATTCTACATATCACTCTGCACAACATTGAAAATATCACTCTAAACATCACTCTACAGAACATTGAAAATATCACTCTACACATCACTCTCCACAACATTGAAAACATCACTCTAAACATCACTCTGCACAACATAGAAAACATCACTCTGCACCTCACTCTGCACAACATTGAAAACATCACTCTGCACATCACTCCACACAACATTGAAAGCATCCCTCTACACATCACTCAGCACAACATTGAAAACATCACTCTACACATCACTCTGCACAACATTGAAAACATCACTCTACACATCACTCTACACAACTTTGAAAACATCACTCTACACTTCACTCTGCGCGACATTGAAAACATCACTCAACACATCGCTCTACACAACATTGAAAACATCACTCTGCACATCACTCTACACAACATTGAAAACATCACTCTACAAAGCACTCTACACAACATTGAAAACATCACTCTGCACAACAATCTACACAACATTGAAAAGACCACTCTACACATCAGTCTAAACAACATTGAAAACATCACTCTACACATCACTCAGCACAACATTGAAAACATCATTCTACACATCACTCTGCACAACATTGAAAACATCACTCTACACATCACTCTACACAACTTTGAAAACATCACTCTACACTTCACTCTGCACAACATTGAAAATATCACTCTACATATCACTCTGCACAACATTGAAAACATCACTATACATATCACATCACTCTACACATCACTCTACACAACATTGAAAACATCACTCTACACATCACTCTACACAACATTGAAAACATCACTCTACACTTCACTCTACACAACATTGAAAACATCACTCTACACTACATTGAGAACATCACTCTACACATAACTCTACACAACATTGAAAACATCACTATACACATCACTCTACACATCATTGAAAACAGCAGTCTGCACTTCACTTTACACAACATTGAAAACATCACTCAACACATCACTCTACACAACATTGAAAACATCAATCTGCACATCACTCTACACAATATTGAAAACATCACTCTACACAGCACTCTACACAACATTGAAAACATCACTCTCCACAACAATCTACACAACATTGATAACATCACTCTGCACATCACTCTACACAACATTGAAAACATCACTCTACACAGCACTCTACACAACATTGAAAACATCACTCTACACATCCCTCTACACAACATTGAAAACATCACTCTACACAGCACTCTACACAGCATTGAAAACATCACGTTACACATCACTCTACACAACATTGAAAACATCACTCTATACATCACTCTACACAACATTGTAAACATCACTCTACACATGACTCTACACAACATTGAAAAAATCACTCTGTACCCCACTCTGCACAACATTGAATACATCACTCTATACATCACTCTACAGAACATTGAAAACATCACTCTACACATCACTCTCCACAACTTTTAAATATCACTCTACACATCACTCTACATAACACTGAAATCATCACTCTACACATCACTCTGCACAACTTTGAAAATATCACTCTACACATCACTCTACACAACATTGAAAACATCACTCGACACATCACTCGACACAACATTGAAAACATCGCTATACACATCACTCTGCACAACATTGAAAACATCACTCTGCACATCACCCTGCACAACATTGAAAACATCACTCTACACATCACTCTCCACAACATTGAAAACATCACTCGACACATCACTCGACACAACATTGAAAACATCGCTATACACATCACTCTGCACAACATTGAAAACATCACTCTACACATCACTCTGCACAACATTGAAAACATCACTCTACACAACATTGAAAACATCACTCTACACTTCACTTTACACAACATTGAAAACATCACTCAACACATCACTCTACACAACATTGAAAACATCACTCTGCACATCACTCTACACAATATTGAAAACATCACTCTACACAGCACTCTACACAACATTGAAAACATCACTCTACACAACAATCTACGCAACATTGAAAACATCACTCTCCACATCACTCTACACAACATTGAAAACATCACTCTACACATCACTCAGCACAACATTGAACACAACACTCTACACATCACTCTGCACAACATTGAAAACATCACTCTACACATCACTCTACACAACTTTGAATACATCACTCTGCACTTCACTCCACACAACATTGAAAACATCGCTCAACATATCGCTCTACACAACATTGAAAACATCACTCTGCACATCACTCTATACAACATTGAAAACATCACTCTAAACAGCACTCTACACAACATTGAAAACATCACTCTACACAATAATCTACACAACATTGAAAACATCACTCTACACATCACTCTACACAACATTGAAAACATCACTCAACACGTCAATCTATACAATATTGAAAACATCACTCTACACATCACTCTACACAGCATTGAAAACATCACTCTACACAATAATCTACACAACATTGAAAACATCACTCTACACATCACTCAACACAACATTGAAAACATCACTCAACACATCAATCTATACAATATTGAAAACATCACTCGACACATCACTCCACACAACATTGAAAACATCACTCTATATATCACTCTGCACAACATTGAAAACATCACTCTACACATCACTCGACACAACATTGAAAACATCACTCTGCACCTCACTCTGCACAACATTGAAAACATCACTCTGCACATCACTCCACACAACATTGAAAACATCACTCTACACATTACTCAGCACAACATTGAAAACATCACTCTACAAATCACTCTGCACAACATTGAAAACATCACTCTACACATCACTCTACACAACTTTGAAGACATCACTCTACACTTCCCTCTACACAACATTGAAAACATCACTCAACACATCACTCTACACAATATTGAAAACATCACTCTGCACATCACTCTACACAACATTGAAAACATCACTCTGCACAACAATCTACACAACATTGAAAAGATCACTCTACATATCACTCTGCACAACATTGAAAACATCACTATACCTATCACATCACTCTACACATCACTCTACACAACATTGAAAACATCACTCTATACATCACTCTACACAGCATTGTAAACATCACTCTACACATCACTCTGCACAACATTAAGAACATCACTCTGCACATCACTCTACACAACATTGAATTCATCACTCTGCACATCACTCTGCACAACATTGAAAACATCACTCTACACATCACTCTACACAACATTGAAAACACCACTCTACACATCACTCTACACACCATTGAAAACATCACTCTACACATCACTCTACACAACACTGAAAACATCACGCAACACATCACTCTACACAACATTGAAAACGTCAATCTACACATCACTCTACAGAACATTGAAAACATCACTCTACACATCACTCGACACAACATTGTAAACATCACTCTACACATAACTCTGCACACCATTGAAAACATCACTCTACACTTCACTCTACACAACATTGAAAACATCGCTCTAAACAACAATCTACACAACATTGAAAACATCAATCTACACATCACTCTGCAGAATATTGAAAACATCACTCTACACATCACTACACAACATTGAAAACATCACTCTACACATCACTCGACACAACATTGAAAACATCACTCTGCACCTCACTCTGCACAACATTGAAAACATCACTCTGCACATCACTCCACACAACATTGAAAACATCACTCTACACATTACTCAGCACAACATTGAAAACATCACTCTACAAATCACTCTGCACAACATTGAAAACATCACTCTACACATCACTCTACACAACTTTGAAGACATCACTCTACACTTCCCTCTACACAACATTGAAAACATCACTCAACACATCACTCTACACAATATTGAAAACATCACTCTGCACATCACTCTACACAACATTGAAAACATCACTCTGCACAACAATCTACACAACATTGAAAAGATCACTCTACATATCACTCTGCACAACATTGAAAACATCACTATACCTATCACATCACTCTACACATCACTCTACACAACATTGAAAACATCACTCTATACATCACTCTACACAGCATTGTAAACATCACTCTACACATCACTCTGCACAACATTGAGAACATCACTCTGCACATCACTCTACACAACATTGAAAACATCACTCTACACATTACTCAGCACAACATTGAAAACATCACTCTACACATCACTCTGCACAACATTGAAAACATCACTCTACACATCACTCTACACAACTTTGAAGACATCACTCTACACTTCCCTCTACACAACATTGAAAACATCACTCAACACATCACTCTACACAATATTGAAAACATCACTCTGCACATCACTCTACACAACATTGAAAACATCACTCTGCACAACAATCTACACAACATTGAAAAGATCACTCTACATATCACTCTGCACAACATTGAAAACATCACTATACCTATCACATCACTCTACACATCACTCTACACAACATTGAAAACATCACTCTATACATCACTCTACACAGCATTGTAAACATCACTCTACACATCACTCTGCACAACATTGAGAACATCACTCTGCACATCACTCTACACAACATTGAATTCATCACTCTGCACATCACTCTGCACAACATTGAAAACATCACTCTACACATCACTCTACACAACATTGAAAACACCACTCTACACATCACTCTACACACCATTGAAAACATCACTCTACACATCACTCTACACAACACTGAAAACATCACGCAACACATCACTCTACACAACATTGAAAACGTCAATCTACACATCACTCTACAGAACATTGAAAACATCACTCTACACATCACTCGACACAACATTGTAAACATCACTCTACACATAACTCTGCACACCATTGAAAACATCACTCTACACTTCACTCTACACAACATTGAAAACATCGCTCTAAACAACAATCTACACAACATTGAAAACATCAATCTACACATCACTCTGCAGAATATTGAAAACATCACTCTACACATCACTACACAACATTGAAAACATCACTCTATACATCACTCAACACAACATTGAAAAAATCACTCTGTACATCATTCTGCACAACATTGAAAACATCAATCTACACAACAATCTACACAACATTGATAACATCACTCTGCACATCACTCTACACAACATTGAAAACATCACTCTACACAGCACTCTACACAACATTGAAAACATCACTCTACACATCACTCTACACAACATTGAAAACATCACTCTACACAGCACTCTACACAGCATTGAAAACATCACTCTACACATCACTCTACACAACATTGAAAACATCACTCTATACATCACTCTACACAACATTGTAAACATCACTCTACACATGACTCTACACAACATTGAAAAAATCACTCTGTACCCCACTCTGCACAACATTGAATACATCACTCTATACATCACTCTACAGAACATTGAAAACATCACTCTACACATCACTCTCCACAACTTTTAAATATCACTCTACACATCACTCTACATAACACTGAAATCATCACTCTACACATCACTCTGCACAACATTGAAAACATCACTCTACACATCACTCTCCACAACATTGAAAACATGACTCTACACATCACTCTGCACAACATTGAAAACATCACTCTACACATCACTCTGCACAACATTGAAAACATCACTCTACACAACATTGAAAACATCACTCTACACTTCACTTTACACAACATTGAAAACATCACTCAACACATCACTCTGCACAACATTGAAAACATCACTCTGCACATCACTCTACACAATATTGAAAACATCACTCTACACAGCACTCTACACAACATTGAAAACATCACTCTACACAACAATCTACGCAACATTGAAAACATCACTCTCCACATCACTCTACACAACATTGAAAACATCACTCTACACATCACTCAGCACAACATTGAACACATCACTCTACACATCACTCTGCACAACATTGAAAACATCACTCTACACATAACTCTACACAACTTTGAATACATCACTCTACACTTCACTCCACACAACATTGAAAACATCGCTCAACATATCGCTCTACACAACATTGAAAACATCACTCTGCACATCACTCTATACAACATTGAAAACATCACTCTACACAGCACTCTACACAACATTGAAAACATCACTCTACACAATAATCTACACAGCATTGAAAACATCACTCTACACATCACTCTACACAACATTGAAAACATCACTCAACACGTCAATCTATACAATATTGAAAACATCACTCTACACATCACTCTACACAGCATTGAAAACATCACTCTACACTTCACTTTACACAACATTGAAAACATTACTCAACACATCACTCTACACAACATTGAAAACATCACTCTGCACATCACTCTACACAATATTGAAAACATCACTCTACACAGCACTCTACCCAACATTAAAACCATCACTCTACACAACAATCTACACAACATTGAAAAGATCACTCTACACATCACTCAACACAACATTGAAAACATCACTCTACACATCAATCTATACAATATTGAAAACATCACTCGACACATCACTCCACACAACATTGAAAACATCACTCTATATATCACTCTGCACAACATTGAAAACATCACTCTACACATCACTCGACACAACATTGAAAACATCACTCTGCACCTCACTCTGCACAACATTGAAAACATCACTCTGCACATCACTCCACACAACATTTAAAACCTCACTCTACACATTACTCAGCACAACATTGAAAACATCACTCTACACATCACTCTGCACAACATTGAAAACATCACTCTACACATCACTCTACACAACTTTGAAAACATCACTCTACACTTCCCTCTACACAACATTGAAAACATCACTCAACACATCACTCTACACAATATTGAAAACATCACTCTGCACATCACTCTACACAACATTGAAAACATCACTCTACACAGCACTCTACACAACATTGAAAACATCACTCTGCACAACAATCTACACAACATTGAAAAGATCACTCTACATATCACTCTGCACAACATTGAAAACATCACTATGCCTATCACATCACTCTACACATCACTCTACACAACATTGAACACATCACTCTATACATCACTCTACACAGCATTGTAAACATCACTCTACACATCACTCTGCACAACATTGAGAACATCACTCTGCACATCACTCTACACAACATTGATTTCATCACTCTGCACATCACTCTGCACAACATTGAAAACATCACTCTACACATCACTCTACACAACATTGAAAACACCACTCTACACATCACTCTACACACCATTGAAAACATCACTCTACACATCACTCTACACAACACTGAAAACATCACGCAACACATCACTCTACACAACATTGAAAACGTCAATCTACACATCACTCTACAGAACATTGAAAACATCACTCTACACATCACTCGACACAACATTGTAAACATCACTCTACACATAACTCTGCACACTATTGAAAACATCACTCTACACTTCACTCTACACAACATTGAAAACATCGCTCTAAACAACAATCTACACAACATTGAAAACATCAATCTACACATCACTCTGCAGAATATTGAAAACATCACTCTACACATCACTCTACACAACATTGAAAACATCACTCTATACATCACTCAACACAACATTGAAAAAATCACTCTGTACATCATTCTGCACAACATTGAAAACATCAATCTACACAACAATCTACACAACATTGATAACATCACTCTGCACATCACTCTACACAACATTGAAAAAATCACTCTACACAGCACTCTACACAACATTGAAAACATCATCTACACATCACTCTACACAACATTGAAAACATCACTCTACACAGCACTCTACACAGCATTGAAAACATCACTCTACACATCACTCTACACAACATTGAAAACATCACTCTATACATCACTCTACACAACATTGTAAACATCACTCTACACATGACTCTACACAACATTGAAAAAATCACTCTGTACCCCACTCTGCACAACATTGAATACATCACTCTATACATCACTCTACAGAACATTGAAAACATCACTCTACACATCACTCTCCACAACTTTTAAATATCACTCTACACATCACTCTACACAACATTGAAAACATCACTCTTTGCATCACTCTGCACAACATTGAAAACATCACTCTGCACATCACACTGCACAACATTGAAAACAACATTCTACACATCACTCCAAACAACATTGAAAACATCACTCTACACATCACTCTGCACAACATTGAAAACATCACTCTACACATCACTCTGCACAACATTGAAAACATCACTCTACACATCACTCTGCACAACATTGAAAACATCACTCTACACATCACTCTATACAACATAGAAAACATCACTCTGCACCTCACTCTGCACAACATTGAAAACATCACTCTACACACCACTCCACACAACATTGAAAACATCACTCTACACATCACTCTACACAATATTGAAAACATTACTCTACACAGCACTCGACACAACATTGAAAACATCACTCTAAACAACAATCTACACAACATTGAAAACATCACTCTACACATCACTCGACACAACATTGAAAACTTCACTCTACACATCAATCTATACAATATTGAAAACATCACTCGACACATCACTCCACACAACATTGAAAACATCACTCTACATATCACTCTGCACAACATTGAAAACATCACTCTACACATCACTCTACACAACAATGAAAACATCACTCTACATATCACTCTGCACAACATTGAAAACATCACTCTACACAGCACTCTACACAACAGTGAAAACATCACTCTACAGAAAAATCTACGCAACATTGAAAACATCACTCTACATATGAGTCTACACAACATTGAAAAAATCACTCTGTACATCATTCTGCACAACATTGAAAACATCACTCTACACATCACTCTGCACAACTATGAAAACATCACTCTACACATCAATCTATACAACATGGAAAACATCACTCTGCACCTCACTCTGCACAACATTGAAAACATCACTCTGCACATCACTCTACACAACATTGAAAACATCACTCTACACATCACTCAGCACAACATTGAAAACATCACTCTACACATCACTCTGCACAACATTGTAAACATCACTCTACACATGACTCTACACAACATTGAAAAAATCACCCTGTACCCAACTCTGCACAACATTGAATACATCACTCTCTACATCACTCTACAGAACATTGAAAACATCACTCTACACATCACTCTCCACAACATTGAAATATCACGCTACACATCACTCTACACAACATTGAAATCATCACTCTACAAATCACTCTGCACAACAGTGAAAAAATCACTCTACACATCACTCTACACAACATTGAAAACATCACTCTACACATCACTCGACACAACATTGAAAACATCAATCTACACAGCACTCTACACAACATTGAAAACATCACTCAACACATCACTCTACACAACATTGAAAACATCACTCTTTACATCACTCTGCACAACATTAAAAACATCACTCTGCACATCACACTGCACAACATTGAAAACATCACTCTACACATCACTCTACACAACATTGAAAACATCACTCTACATATCACTCTGCACAACATTGAAAACATCACTCTACACATCACTCTGCACAGCATTGAAAACATCACTCTACACATCACTCTGCACAACATTGAAAACATCACTCTTCACATCACTCTATACAACATAGAAAACATCACTCTGCACCTCACTCTGCACAACATTGAAAACATCACTCGACACATCACTCCACACAACATTGAAAATATCACTCTACACATCACTCAGCACAACATTGAAAACATCACTCTACACATCACTCTGCACAACATTGAAAACGTCACTCTACACAGCACTCGACACAACATTGAACACATCACTCTACACAACAATCTACACAACATTGAAAACATCACTCAACACATCACTCGACACAACATTGAAAACATCACTCTACACATCAATCTATACAATATTGAAAACATCACTCGACACATCACTCCACACAACAATGAAAACATCACTCTACATATCACTCTGCACAACATTGAAAACATCACTCTACACATCACTCTACACAACATTGAAAACATCACTCTTTGCATCACTCTGCACAACATTGAAAACATCACTCTGCACATCACACTGCACAACATTGAAAAGATCATTCTACACATCACTCCACACAACATTGAAAACATCACTCTACACATCACTCTGCACAACATTGAAAACATCACTCTACACATCACTCTGCACAACATTGAAAACATCACTCTACACATAACTCTGCACAACATTGAAAACATCACTCTACACATCACTCTATACAACATAGAAAACATCACTCTGCACCTCACTCTGCACAACATTGAAAACATCACTCTACACACGACTCCACACAACATTGAAAACATCACTCTACACATCACTCTACACAATATTGAAAACATTACTCTACACAGCATTCGACACAACATTGAAAACATCACTCTACACAACAATCTACACAACATTGAAAACATCTTTCTACACATCACTCGACACAACATTGAAAACTTCACTCTACATATCACTCTGCACAACATTGAAAACATCACTCTACACATCACTCTACACAACATTGAAAACATCACTCTACATATCACTCTGCACCACATTGAAAACATCACTCTACACATCACTCTATACAACATAGAAAACATCACTCTGCACCTCACTCTGCACAACATTGAAAACATCACTATACACATCACTCCACACAACATTGAAAACATCACTCTACACATCACTCAGCACAACATTGAACACATCACTCTACACATCAATCTGCACAACATTGAAAACATCACTGTACACATCACTCAACACATCTTTGAAAACATCACTCAATACATCAATCTACACCACATTGAAAACATCACTCGGCACATCACTCTGCACAACATTGAAAACATCACTCTACACAGCACTCTACACAACATTGAAAACATCACTCTACATATGAGTCTACACAACATTGAAAAAATCACTCTGTACATCATTCTGCACAACATTGACAACATCACTCTACATATCACATCACTCTACACACCACTCTACACAACATTGAAAACATCACTCGATACATCACTCTACACAGCATTGTAAACATCACTCTACACATCACTCTGCACAACATTGAGAACATCACTCTGCACATCACTCTACACAACATTGAAAACATCACTCTACACATCACTCGACACAACATTGAAAACATTACTCTACACATCACTCTACAGAACATTGAAAACATCATTCTACACATCACTCTGCACAACATTGTAAACATCACTCTACACATGACTCTACACAACTTTGAAAAAATCACGCTGTACCCAACTCTGCACAACATTGAATACATCACTCTCTACATCACTCTACAGAACATTGAAAACATCACTCTACACATCACTCTCCACAACATTGAAATATCACGCTACACATCACTCTACACAACATTGAAATCATCACTCTACACATCACTCTGCACAACATTGAAAACATCACTCTACACATCACTCTACACAACATTGAAAACATCACTCTATACATCACTCGACACAACATTGAAAACATCAATCTACACAGCACTCTACACAACATTGAAAACATCACTCAACACATCACTCTACACAACATTGAAAACATCACTCTTTACATCACTCTGCACAACATTGAAAACATCACTCTTTACATCACTCCACACAACATTGAAAACATCACTCTACACATCACTCTGCACAACATTGAAAACAACACTCTACACATCACTCTGCACAACATTGAAAACATCACTCTACACATCAATCTATACAACATGGAAAACATCACTCTGCACCTCACTCTGCACAACATCTAAAACATCACTCTGCACATCATTGAAAACATCACTCTACACATCACTCTACACAACATTGAAAACATCACTCTACATATCACTCTGCACAACATTGAAAACATCACTCTACACATCAGTCTATACAACATAGAAAACTTCACTCTGCACTTCACTCTGCACAACATTGAAAACATCACTCTACACATCACTCAGCACAACATTGAAAACATCACTCTACACATCAATCTGCACAACATTGAAACATCACTCTACACATCACTCTACACAACTTTGAAAACATCAATCAACACATCACTCTACACCACATTGAAAACATCACTCTGTACATCACTCTACACAACATTGAAAACATCACTCTACACAGCACTCTACACAACATTGAAAACATCACTCTACAGAACAATCTACACAACATTGAAAACTTCAATCTACACATCACTCTACACAACATTGAAAACATCACTCTACACATCAATCTATACAATATTGAATACATCACTCTACACATCACTCCACACAACATTGAAAACATCACTCTACATATCACTCTGCACAACATTGAAAAAAATCACACTACACATCACTCTACACAACATTGAATACATCACTCTACATATTACTCTGCACAACATTGAAAACAACACGATGCATATCACATCACTCTACACATCACTCTACACAACATTGAAAACATCACTCTCTACATCACTCGACACAACATTGAAAAATTCACTCTACACATCATTCTACACAACATTGAAAACGACACTCTACAAATCACTCTACACAACACTGAAAACATCACTCAACACATCTCTCTACACGACTTTGAAAACATCACTCTACACATCACTCTACAGAATATTGAAAACATCACTCTACACATCACTCTACACAACATTGAAAACATCACTCTACACATCAATCTATACGATATTGAAAACATCACTCTACACATCACGCCACACAACATTGAAATATCACGCTACACATCACTCTGCACAACATCGAAAACATCACTCTACACATCACTCCTCACAGCATTGAAAACATCACTCTACACATCACTCTACACAACATTGAAAACATCACTCTACACATCACTCCACACAACATTGAAAACATCATTCTACATATCACTCTGCACAACATTGAAAACATCACTCTACACATCACTCTACACAACATTGAAAACATCACTCTACACTTCACTCTGCACAAAATTGAAAACATCACTCTACACTACATTGAAAACATCTCTCTACACATCACTCTACACAAGATTGAAAACAACACTCTATACATCACTCGACACAACATTGAAAATATCACTCTACACATCACTCTACACACAATTGAAAACATCACTCTACATATCACTCTACACAACACTGAAAATATCACTCAACACATCACTCTATACAACATTGAAAACATCACTCTACACATCACTCTACACAACATTGAAAACATCAATCTGCACATCACTCTACAGATTATTGAAAACATCACTCTACACAGCATTGAAAACATCACTCTACACATCACTCTACACAACATTGTAAACATCACTCTACACATGACTCTACACAACATTGACAAAATCACTCTGTCCATCATTCTGCACAACATTGAAAACATCACTCTGCACATCACTCTACAGAACAATGAAAACATCACTCTACACATCACTCTCCACAACATTGAAATATCACGCTACACATCACTCTGCACAACATTGAACACATCACTCTACACATCACTCTGCACAACATTGAAAACATCACTCTACACATCACTATATACAACATTGAAAACATCACTCTGCACCTCACTCTGCACAACCTTGAAAACATCGCTGTACACATCACTCTGCACAACATTGGAAACTTCACTCTACGTATCACTCTGCACAACATTGAAAACATTACTCTACACATCACATCACTCTACTCATCACTCTACACAACATTGAAAACATCACTCTACACATCACTCTACACAACATTGAAAACATCACTCTACACTTCACTCTACACAACATTGAAAACATCACTCTACACTACATTGAAAACATCACTCTACACATGACTCTACACAACATTGAAAACATCACTCTATACATCACTCGACACAACATTGAAAAATTCACTCTACACATCACTCTACACAACATTGAAAACAACACTCTACAAATCACTCTACACAACGCTGAAAACATCACTCAACACATCACTCGACACAACTTTGAAAACATCACTCTACACATCACTCTACAGAATATTGAAAACATCACTCTACACATCACTCTACACAACATTGAAAACATCACTCTATACATCACTCTACACAACATTGAAAACATCACTCTAAACATCACTCGACACAACATTGTAAACATCACTCTACACATGAGTCTACACAACATTGAAAAAATCACTCTGTACTTCATTCTGCACAACATTGAAAACATCACTCTACACATCACTCTCCACAACATTGAAATATCACGCTACACATCACTCTGTACAACATTGAAAACATCACTCTATGCATCACTCTGCACAACATTGGAAACAACACTCTACACATCACTCTACACAACATTGAAAACATCACTCTACACATCACTCGACACAACATTGAAAACATCACTCTACACATCACTCTATACAACATAGAAAACATCACTCTGCATCTCACTCTGCACAACATTCGCAAAATCACTCTACACATCACTCTACACAACATTGAAAACATCACTCTACACATCACTCAGCACAAAATTGAAAACATCACTCTACACATCACTCTGCACAACATTGAAATCATCACTCTACACAGCACTCTACACAACATTGAAAACATCACTCTACAAAACAATCTACACAACATTGAAAACATCACTCTACACATCACTCTACGCAACATTGAAAACATCACTCTACACATCAATCTATACAATATTGAAAACATCACTCTACACATCACTCCACACAACATTGAAATATCACGCTACACATCACACTGCACAACATTGAAAACATCACTCTACACATCACTCTTCACAACATTGAAAACATCACTCTACACATCACTCCACACAACATTGAAAACATCACTCTACACATCACTCTACACAACATTGAAAACATCACTCTACACATCACTCTATACAACATAGAATACATCACTCTGCACCTCACTCTGCACAACATTGAAAAAAACACTCTACACATCACTCTACACAACATTGAAAACATCACTCTTCCCATCACTCAGCACAACATTGAAAACATCACTCTACACATCACTCTACACAACATTGAAAACATCACTCTACACATCACTCAGCACAACACTGAAAACATTACTCAACACATCATTCTACACAACATTGAAAACATCACTCTACACATCACTCAGCACAACACTGAAAACATTACTCAACACATCATTCTACACAACATTGAAAACATCACTCTACACATCACTCAACACAACATTGAAAACATCAATCTACACATCACTCTACAGATTATTGAAAACATCACTCTACACCACATTGAAAACATCACTCTATACATCACTCTACACAACATTGAAAACGTCACTCTGCGCATCACTCTACACAACATTGAAAACATCACTCTACACATCACTCTATACAACAGAGAAAACATCACTCTGCACCTCACTCTGCACAACATTGAAAAAAACACTCTACACATCACTCTACACAACATTGAAAACATCACTCTACACATCACTCAGCACAACATTGAAAACATCGCTCTACACATCACTCTGCACAACATTGAAAACATCACTCTACACATCACTCTACACAACTTTGAAAACATCACTCTACGCATCACTCTACACAAGATTGAAAACAACACTCTACAAATCACTCGACACAACATTGAAAAAATCACTCTGCACATCACTCTACACAACATTGTAAATATCACTCTACACATCACTCTACACACCATTGAAAACATCACTCCACACATTACTCTACACAACACTGAAATCATCACTCAACACATCAATCTACACAACATTGAAAACATCACTCTAAACATCACTCTACACAACATTGAAAACATCAATCTACACATCACTCTACAGATTATTGAAAACATCACTCTACACATCACTCTACACAACATTGAAAACATCAGTCTACACATCACTCAGCACAACATTGAAAACATCACTCTACACATCACTCTGCACAACATTGAAAACATCACTCGACACAGCACTCTACACAACATTGAAAACATCACGCTAAAAAAAACAATCTACGCAACATTGAAAACATCACTCTACACATCACTCTACGCAACATTGAAAACATCACTCTACACATCAATCTATACGATATTGAAAACATCACTCTACACATCAAGCCACACAACATTGCAATATCACGCTACACATCACTCTACACAACATTGAAAACATTACTCTACACATCACTCCACACAACATTGAAAACATCATTCTACATATCACTCTGCACAACATTGAAAACATCACTCTACACATCACTCTACACAACATTGAAATCATCACTCTACACTATATTGAAAACATCACTCTACACATGACTCTACACAAGATTGAAAACAACACTCTACACATCACGCCACACAACATTGAAATATCACGCTACACATCACTCTGCACAACATTGAAAACATCACTCTACACATCACTCTTCACAACATTGAAAACATCACTCTACACATCACTCTACACAACATTGAAAACATCACTCTGCGCATCACTCTACGCAACATTGAAAACATCACTCTACACATCAATCTATACGATATTGAAAACATCACTCTACACATCAAGCCACACAACATTGCAATATCACGCTACACATCACTCTACACAACATTGAATACATCACTCTACACATCACTCTATACAACAGAGAAAACTTCACTCTGCACCTCACTCTGCACAACATTGAAAAAAACACTCTACACATCACTCTACACAACATTGAAAACATCACTCTACACATCACTCAGCACAACATTGAAAACATCACTCTACACATCACTCTGCACAACATTGAAAACATCACTCTACACATCACTCTACACAACTTTGAAAACATCACTCTACGCATCACTCTACACAAGATTGAAAACAACACTCTACAAATCACTCGACACAACATTGAAAAAATCACTCTGCACATCACTCTACACAACATTGTAAACATCACTCTACACATCACTCTACACACCTTTGAAAACATCACTCCACACATTACTCTACACAACACTGAAATCATCACTCAACACATCAATCTACACAACATTGAAAACATCACTCTAAACATCACTCTACACAACATTGAAAACATCAATCTACACATCACTCTACAGATTATTGAAAACATCACTCTACACATCACTCTACACAACATTGAAAACATCAGTCTACACATCACTCAGCACAACATTGAAAACATCACTCTACACATCACTCTGCACAACATTGAAAACATCACTCGACACAGCACTCTACACAACATTGAAAACATCACGCTACAAAACAATCTACGCAACATTGAAAACATCACTCTACACATCACTCTACGCAACATTGAAAACATCACTCTACACATCAATCTATACGATATTGAAAACATCACTCTACACATCAAGCCACACAACACTGCAATATCACGCTACACATCACTCTACACAACATTGAAAACATTACTCTACACATCACTCCACACAACATTGAAAACATCATTCTACATATCACTCTGCACAACATTGAAAACATCACTCTACACATCACTCTACACAACATTGAAAACATCACTCTACACTACATTGAAAACATCTCTCTACACATCACTCTACACAAGATTGAAAACAACACTCTATACATCACTCGACACAACATTGAAACAATCACTCTACACATCACTCTACACACCATTGAAAAAATCACTCTACACATCACTCTACACAACACTGAAAACATCACTCAACACATCACTCTATACAACATTGAAAACATCACTCTACACATCACTCTACACAACATTGAAAACATCAAT
Source organism: Pristiophorus japonicus (assembly GCF_044704955.1). Classification (NCBI taxonomy): domain Eukaryota; kingdom Metazoa; phylum Chordata; class Chondrichthyes; family Pristiophoridae; genus Pristiophorus; species Pristiophorus japonicus. Next base: position 12,794,083 of record NC_092005.1, read on the forward strand.
CTGCACATCACTCTACAGATTATTGAAAACATCACTCTACACAACATTTAAAACATCACTCAATACATCACTCTACACAGCATTGAAAACATCACTCTACACATCACTCTACACAACATTGTAAACATCACTCTACACATGATTCTACACAACATTGACAAAATCACTCTGTCCATCATTCTGCACAACATTGAAAACATCACTCTGCACATCACTCTACAGAACATTGAAAACATCACTCTACACATCACTCTCCACAACATTGAAATATCACGCTACACATCACTCTGCACAACATTGAAAACATCATTCTACACATCACTCTGCACAACATTGAAAACATCACTCTACACAGCACTATATACAACATAGAAAACATCACTCTGCACCTCACTCTGCACAACCTTGAAAACATCGCTGTACACATCACTCTGCACAACATTGAAAACTTCACTCTACGTATCACACTGCACGACATTGAAAACATTACTTTACACATCACATCACTCTACTCATCACTCTACACAACATTGAAAACATCACTCTACACATTCTACACAACATTGAAAACATCACTCTACACTTCACTCTACACAACATTGAAAACATCACTCTACACTACATTGAAAACATCACTCTACACATGACTCCACACAACATTGAAAACATCACTCTCTACATCACTCGACACAACATTGAAAAATTCACTCTACACATCATTCTACACAACATTGAAAACAACACTCTACAAATCACTCTACACAACACTGAAAACATCACTCAACACATCACTCTACACGACTTTGAAAACATCACTCTACACATCACTCTACAGAATATTGAAAACATCACTCTACACATCACTCTACACAACATTGAAAACATCACTCTACACATCAATCTATACGATATTGAAAACATCACTCTACACATCACGCCACACAACATTGAAATATCACGCTACACATCACTCTGCACAACATCGAAAACATCACTCTACACATCACTCTTCACAGCATTGAAAACATCACTCTACACATCACTCTACACAACATTGAAAACATCACTCTACACATCACTCCACACAACATTGAAAACATCATTCTACATATCACTCTGCACAACATTGAAAACATCACTCTACACATCACTCTACACAACATTGAAAACATCATTCTACACTTCACTCTGCACAAAATTGAAAACATCACTCTACACTACATTGAAAACATCTCTCTACACATCACTCTACATAAGATTGAAAACAACACTCTATACATCACTCGACACAACATTGAAAAAATCACTCTACACATCACTCTACACACAATTGAAAACATCACTCTACACATCACTCTACACAACACTGAAAATATCACTCAACACATCACTCTATACAACATTGAAAACATCACTCTACACATCACTCTACACAACATTGAAAACATCAATCTGCACATCACTCTACAGATTATTGAAAACATCACTCTGCACAGCATTGAAAACATCACTCTACACATCACTCTACACAACATTGTAAACATCACTCTACACATGACTCTACACAACATTGACAAAATCACTCTGTCCATCATTCTGCACAACATTGAAAACATCACTCTGCACATCACTCTACAGAACAATGAAAACATCACTCTACACATCACTCTCCACAACATTGAAATATCACGCTACACATCACTCTGCACAACATTGAACACATCACTCTACACATCACTCTGCACAACATTGAAAACATCACTCTACACATCACTATATACAACATTGAAAACATCACTCTGCACCTCACTCTGCACAACCTTGAAAACATCGCTGTACACATCACTCTGCACAACATTGGAAACTTCACTCTACGTATCACTCTGCACAACATTGAAAACATTACTCTACACATCACATCACTCTACTCATCACTCTACACAACATTGAAAACATCACTCTACACATCACTCTACACAACATTGAAAACATCACTCTACACTTCACTCTACACAACATTGAAAACATCACTCTACACTACATTGAAAACATCACTCTACACATGACTCTACACAACATTGAAAACATCACTCTATACATCACTCGACACAACATTGAAAAATTCACTCTACACAACATTGAAAACAACACTCTACAAATCACTCTACACAACACTGAAAACATCACTCAACACATCACTCGACACAACTTTGAAAACATCACTCTACAGAATATTGAAAACATCACTCTACACATCACTCTACACAACATTGAAAACATCACTCTATACATCACTCTACACAACATTGAAAACATCACTCTACACATCACTCGACACAACATTGTAAACATCACTCTACACATGAGTCTACACAACATTGAAAAAATCACTCTGTACTTCATTCTGCACAACATTGAAAACATCACTCTACACATCACTCTCCACAACATTGAAATATCACGCTACACATCACTCTGTACAACATTGAAAACATCACTCTATGCATCACTCTGCACAACATTGGAAACAACACTCTACACATCACTCTACACAACATTGAAAACATCACTCTACACATCACTCGACACAACATTGAAAACATCACTCTACACATCACTCTATACAACATAGAAAACATCACTCTGCATCTCACTCTGCACAACATTCGCAAAATCACTCTACACATCACTCTACACAACATTGAAAACATCACTCTACACATCACTCAGCACAACATTGAAAACATCACTCTACATATCACTCTGCACAACATTGAAATCATCACTCTACACAGCACTCTACACAACATTGAAAACATCACTCTACAAAACAATCTACACAACATTGAAAACATCACTCTACACATCACTCTACGCAACATTGAAAACATCACTCTACACATCAATCTATACAATATTGAAAACATCACTCTACACATCACTCCACACAACATTGAAATATCACGCTACACATCACACTGCACAACATTGAAAACATCACTCTACACATCACTCTTCACAACATTGAAAACATCACTCTACACATCACTCCACACAACATTGAAAACATCACTCTACACATCACTCTACACAACATTGAAAACATCACTCTACACATCACTCTATACAACATAGAATACATCACTCTGCACCTCACTCTGCACAACATTGAAAAAAACACTCTACACATCACTCTACACAACATTGAAAACATCACTCTACCCATCACTCAGCACAACATTGAAAACATCACTCTACACATCACTCTACACAACATTGAAAACATCACTCTACACATCACTCAGCACAACACTGAAAACATTACTCAACACATCATTCTACACAACATTGAAAACATCACTCTACACATCACTCAGCACAACACTGAAAACATTACTCAACACATCATTCTACACAACATTGAAAACATCACTCTACACATCACTCAACACAACATTGAAAACATCAATCTACACATCACTCTACAGATTATTGAAAACATCACTCTACACCACATTGAAAACATCACTCTATACATCACTCTACACAAGATTGAAAACAACACTCTACAAATCACTCGACACAACATTGAAAAAATCACTCTGCACATCACTCTACACAACATTGTAAACAGCACTCTACACATCACTCTACACACCATTGAAAACATCACTCCACACATTAATCTACACAACACTGAAATCATCACTCAACACATCAATCTACACAACATTGAAAACATCACTCTACACATCACTCTACACAACATTGAAAACATCACTCTACACATCACTCTATACAACATAGAATACATCACTCTGCACCTCACTCTGCACAACATTGAAAAAAACACTCTACACATCACTCTACACAACATTGAAAACATCACTCTTCCCATCACTCAGCACAACATTGAAAACATCACTCTACACATCACTCTACACAACATTGAAAACATCACTCTACACATCACTCAGCACAACACTGAAAACATTACTCAACACATCATTCTACACAACATTGAAAACATCACTCTACACATCACTCAGCACAACACTGAAAACATTACTCAACACATCATTCTACACAACATTGAAAACATCACTCTACACATCACTCAACACAACATTGAAAACATCAATCTACACATCACTCTACAGATTATTGAAAACATCACTCTACACCACATTGAAAACATCACTCTATACATCACTCTACACAACATTGAAAACGTCACTCTGCGCATCACTCTACACAACATTGAAAACATCACTCTACACATCACTCTATACAACAGAGAAAACATCACTCTGCACCTCACTCTGCACAACATTGAAAAAAACACTCTACACATCACTCTACACAACATTGAAAACATCACTCTACACATCACTCAGCACAACATTGAAAACATCGCTCTACACATCACTCTGCACAACATTGAAAACATCACTCTACACATCACTCTACACAACTTTGAAAACATCACTCTACGCATCACTCTACACAAGATTGAAAACAACACTCTACAAATCACTCGACACAACATTGAAAAAATCACTCTGCACATCACTCTACACAACATTGTAAATATCACTCTACACATCACTCTACACACCATTGAAAACATCACTCCACACATTACTCTACACAACACTGAAATCATCACTCAACACATCAATCTACACAACATTGAAAACATCACTCTAAACATCACTCTACACAACATTGAAAACATCAATCTACACATCACTCTACAGATTATTGAAAACATCACTCTACACATCACTCTACACAACATTGAAAACATCAGTCTACACATCACTCAGCACAACATTGAAAACATCACTCTACACATCACTCTGCACAACATTGAAAACATCACTCGACACAGCACTCTACACAACATTGAAAACATCACGCTAAAAAAAACAATCTACGCAACATTGAAAACATCACTCTACACATCACTCTACGCAACATTGAAAACATCACTCTACACATCAATCTATACGATATTGAAAACATCACTCTACACATCAAGCCACACAACATTGCAATATCACGCTACACATCACTCTACACAACATTGAAAACATTACTCTACACATCACTCCACACAACATTGAAAACATCATTCTACATATCACTCTGCACAACATTGAAAACATCACTCTACACATCACTCTACACAACATTGAAATCATCACTCTACACTATATTGAAAACATCACTCTACACATGACTCTACACAAGATTGAAAACAACACTCTACACATCACGCCACACAACATTGAAATATCACGCTACACATCACTCTGCACAACATTGAAAACATCACTCTACACATCACTCTTCACAACATTGAAAACATCACTCTACACATCACTCTACACAACATTGAAAACATCACTCTGCGCATCACTCTACGCAACATTGAAAACATCACTCTACACATCAATCTATACGATATTGAAAACATCACTCTACACATCAAGCCACACAACATTGCAATATCACGCTACACATCACTCTACACAACATTGAATACATCACTCTACACATCACTCTATACAACAGAGAAAACTTCACTCTGCACCTCACTCTGCACAACATTGAAAAAAACACTCTACACATCACTCTACACAACATTGAAAACATCACTCTACACATCACTCAGCACAACATTGAAAACATCACTCTACACATCACTCTGCACAACATTGAAAACATCACTCTACACATCACTCTACACAACTTTGAAAACATCACTCTACGCATCACTCTACACAAGATTGAAAACAACACTCTACAAATCACTCGACACAACATTGAAAAAATCACTCTGCACATCACTCTACACAACATTGTAAACATCACTCTACACATCACTCTACACACCTTTGAAAACATCACTCCACACATTACTCTACACAACACTGAAATCATCACTCAACACATCAATCTACACAACATTGAAAACATCACTCTAAACATCACTCTACACAACATTGAAAACATCAATCTACACATCACTCTACAGATTATTGAAAACATCACTCTACACATCACTCTACACAACATTGAAAACATCAGTCTACACATCACTCAGCACAACATTGAAAACATCACTCTACACATCACTCTGCACAACATTGAAAACATCACTCGACACAGCACTCTACACAACATTGAAAACATCACGCTACAAAACAATCTACGCAACATTGAAAACATCACTCTACACATCACTCTACGCAACATTGAAAACATCACTCTACACATCAATCTATACGATATTGAAAACATCACTCTACACATCAAGCCACACAACACTGCAATATCACGCTACACATCACTCTACACAACATTGAAAACATTACTCTACACATCACTCCACACAACATTGAAAACATCATTCTACATATCACTCTGCACAACATTGAAAACATCACTCTACAAATCACTCTACACAACATTGAAAACATCACTCTACACTACATTGAAAACATCTCTCTACACATCACTCTACACAAGATTGAAAACAACACTCTATACATCACTCGACACAACATTGAAACAATCACTCTACACATCACTCTACACACCATTGAAAAAATCACTCTACACATCACTCTACACAACACTGAAAACATCACTCAACACATCACTCTATACAACATTGAAAACATCACTCTACACATCACTCTACACAACATTGAAAACATCAATCTGCACATCACTCTACAGATTATTGAAAACATCACTCTACACAACATTTAAAACATCACTCAATACATCACTCTACACAGCATTGAAAACATCACTCTACACATCACTCTACACAACATTGTAAACATCACTCTACACATGATTCTACACAACATTGACAAAATCACTCTGTCCATCATTCTGCACAACATTGAAAACATCACTCTGCACATCACTCTACAGAACATTGAAAACATCACTCTACACATCACTCTCCACAACATTGAAATATCACGCTACACATCACTCTGCACAACATTGAAAACATCATTCTACACATCACTCTGCACAACATTGAAAACATCACTCTACACAGCACTATATACAACATAGAAAACATCACTCTGCACCTCACTCTGCACAACCTTGAAAACATCGCTGTACACATCACTCTGCACAACATTGAAAACTTCACTCTACGTATCACACTGCACGACATTGAAAACATTACTTTACACATCACATCACTCTACTCATCACTCTACACAACATTGAAAACATCACTCTACACATTCTACACAACATTGAAAACATCACTCTACACTTCACTCTACACAACATTGAAAACATCACTCTACACTACATTGAAAACATCACTCTACACATGACTCCACACAACATTGAAAACATCACTCTCTACATCACTCGACACAACATTGAAAAATTCACTCTACACATCATTCTACACAACATTGAAAACAACACTCTACAAATCACTCTACACAACACTGAAAACATCACTCAACACATCACTCTACACGACTTTGAAAACATCACTCTACACATCACTCTACAGAATATTGAAAACATCACTCTACACATCACTCTACACAACATTGAAAACATCACTCTACACATCAATCTATACGATATTGAAAACATCACTCTACACATCACGCCACACAACATTGAAATATCACGCTACACATCACTCTGCACAACATCGAAAACATCACTCTACACATCACTCTTCACAGCATTGAAAACATCACTCTACACATCACTCTACACAACATTGAAAACATCACTCTACACATCACTCCACACAACATTGAAAACATCATTCTACATATCACTCTGCACAACATTGAAAACATCACTCTACACATCACTCTACACAACATTGAAAACATCACTCTACACTTCACTCTGCACAAAATTGAAAACATCACTCTACACTACATTGAAAACATCTCTCTACACATCACTCTACATAAGATTGAAAACAACACTCTATACATCACTCGACACAACATTGAAAAAATCACTCTACACATCACTCTACACACAATTGAAAACATCACTCTACACATCACTCTACACAACACTGAAAATATCACTCAACACATCACTCTATACAACATTGAAAACATCACTCTACACATCACTCTACACAACATTGAAAACATCAATCTGCACATCACTCTACAGATTATTGAAAACATCACTCTGCACAGCATTGAAAACATCACTCTACACATCACTCTACAGAACATTGTAAACATCACTCTACACATGACTCTACACAACATTGACAAAATCACTCTGTCCATCATTCTGCACAACATTGAAAACATCACTCTGCACATCACTCTACAGAACAATGAAAACATCACTCTACACATCACTCTCCACAACATTGAAATATCACGCTACACATCACTCTGCACAACATTGAACACATCACTCTACACATCACTCTGCACAACATTGAAAACATCACTCTACACATCACTATATACAACATTGAAAACATCACTCTGCACCTCACTCTGCACAACCTTGAAAACATCGCTGTACACATCACTCTGCACAACATTGGAAACTTCACTCTACGTATCACTCTGCACAACATTGAAAACATTACTCTACACATCACATCACTCTACTCATCACTCTACACAACATTGAAAACATCACTCTACACATCACTCTACACAACATTGAAAACATCACTCTACACTTCACTCTACACAACATTGAAAACATCACTCTACACTACATTGAAAACATCACTCTACACATGACTCTACACAACATTGAAAACATCACTCTATACATCACTCGACACAACATTGAAAAATTCACTCTACACAACATTGAAAACAACACTCTACAAATCACTCTACACAACACTGAAAACATCACTCAACACATCACTCGACACAACTTTGAAAACATCACTCTACAGAATATTGAAAACATCACTCTACACATCACTCTACACAACATTGAAAACATCACTCTATACATCACTCTACACAACATTGAAAACATCACTCTACACATCACTCGACACAACATTGTAAACATCACTCTACACATGAGTCTACACAACATTGAAAAAATCACTCTGTACTTCATTCTGCACAACATTGAAAACATCACTCTACACATCACTCTCCACAACATTGAAATATCACGCTACACATCACTCTGTACAACATTGAAAACATCACTCTATGCATCACTCTGCACAACATTGGAAACAACACTCTACACATCACTCTACACAACATTGAAAACATCACTCTACACATCACTCGACACAACATTGAAAACATCACTCTACACATCACTCTATACAACATAGAAAACATCACTCTGCATCTCACTCTGCACAACATTCGCAAAATCACTCTACACATCACTCTACACAACATTGAAAACATCACTCTACACATCACTCAGCACAACATTGAAAACATCACTCTACACATCACTCTGCACAACATTGAAATCATCACTCTACACAGCACTCTACACAACATTGAAAACATCACTCTACAAAACAATCTACACAACATTGAAAACATCACTCTACACATCACTCTACGCAACATTGAAAACATCACTCTACACATCAATCTATACAATATTGAAAACATCACTCTACACATCACTCCACACAACATTGAAATATCACGCTACACATCACACTGCACAACATTGAAAACATCACTCTACACATCACTCTTCACAACATTGAAAACATCACTCTACACATCACTCCACACAACATTGAAAACATCACTCTACACATCACTCTACACAACATTGAAAACATCACTCTACACATCACTCTATACAACATAGAATACATCACTCTGCACCTCACTCTGCACAACATTGAAAAAAACACTCTACACATCACTCTACACAACATTGAAAACATCACTCTACCCATCACTCAGCACAACATTGAAAACATCACTCTACACATCACTCTACACAACATTGAAAACATCACTCTACACATCACTCAGCACAACACTGAAAACATTACTCAACACATCATTCTACACAACATTGAAAACATCACTCTACACATCACTCAGCACAACACTGAAAACATTACTCAACACATCATTCTACACAACATTGAAAACATCACTCTACACATCACTCTACACAACATTGAAAACATCAATCTACACATCACTCTACAGATTATTGAAAACATCACTCTACACCACATTGAAAACATCACTCTATACATCACTCTACACAACATTGAAAACGTCACTCTGCAAATCACCCTACACAACACTGAAAACATCACTCTCCACAGCACTCTACACAACATTATAAACATCACTCTACACATCACTCTGCACAACATTGAAAACTTCACACTACATATCACTCTTGACAACATTGAAAACATCACTCTACATATCACATCACTCTACACATCACTCTACACACCATTGTAAACATCACTCTACACATCACCCTACACAACATTGTAAACATCACTCTACACATCACTCTACACAACATTGTAAACATCACTCTACACATCAATCTATACAATATTGAAAACATCACTCTACACATCACACTGCACAACATTGAAAACATCACTCTACATATCACTCGACACAAAATTGAAAACATCATTCTACACATCACTCTACACACCATTGAATACATCACTCTACACCTCACTCCACACAACACTGAAAACAGTACTCAACACATCACTCTACACAACATTGAAAACATCACTCTACACTTCACTCTACACAACATTGAAAACATCACTCTACACATCACTCGACGCAACATTGAAAACATCACTCTACACATCAATCTATACGATATTGAAAACATCACTCGACACATCACGCCACACAACATTGAAATATCACGCTACACATCACTCTGCACAACATCGAAAACATCACTCTACACATCACTCTTCACAGCATTGAAAACATCACTCAACACATCACTCTACACAACATTGAAAACATCACTCTACACATCACTCCATACAACATTGAAAATATCATTCTACATATCACTCTGCACAACATTGAAAACATCACTCTGCACATCACTCTACACAACATTGAAAACATCACTCTACACTTCACTCTGCACAACATTGAAAACATCACTCTACACTACATTGAAAACATCTCTCTACACATCACTCTACACAAGATTGAAAACAACACTCTATACATCACTCGACACAACATTGAAAAAATCAGGCTACACATCACTCTACACACAATTGAAAACATCACTCTACACATCACTCTACACAACACTGAAAACATCACTCAACACATCACTCTATACAACATTGAAAACATCACTCTACACATCACTCTACACAACATTGAAAACATCAATCTGCACATCACTCTACAGATTATTGAAAACATCACTCTACACAGCATTGAAAACATCACTCTACACATCACTCTACACAACATTGTAAACATCACTCTACACATGACTCTACACAACATTGACAAAATCACTCTGTCCATCATTCTGCACAACATTGAAAACATCACTCTGCACATCACTCTACAGAACAATGAAAACATCACTCTACACATCACTCTCCACAACATTGAAATATCACGCTACACATCACTCTGCACAACATTGAACACATCACTCTACACATCACTCTGCACAACATTGAAAACATCACTCTACACATCACTATATACAACATTGAAAACATCACTCTGCACCTCACTCTGCACAACCTTGAAAACATCGCTGTACACATCACTCTGCACAACATTGAAAACATCACTGTACACAGCACCCTGCACAACATTGAAAACATTACTCTTCACATCACATCACTCTACACATCACTCTACACAACATTGAACACATCACTCTACACATCACTCTACACAACATTGAAAACATCACTCTACACTTCACTCTACACAACATTGAAATCATCACTCTGCACTACATTGAAAACATCACTCTACACATGACTCTACACAACATTGAAAACATCACTCTACACATCACTCTACACAACATTGAAAACATCACTCTATACATCACTCCACACAACATTGAAAACATCACTCTACACATCACTCTACACATCATTGAAAACATCACTCTACACTTCACTCTACACAACATTGAAATCATCACTCTACACTACATTGAAAACATCACTCTACACATGACACTACACAACATTGAAAACATCACTCTACACATCACTATACACAACATTGAAAACATCACTCTATACATCACTCTACACAACATTGAAAAAATCACTCTACACATAACTCGACACAACATTGTAAACATCACTCTGCACATGAGTCTACACAACATTGAGAAAATCACTCTCTCTACATCATTCTGCACAACATAGAAAACATCTCTCCACACATCACTCTCCACAACATTGAAATATCACGCTACACATCACTCTACGCAACATTGAAAACATCACTCTACACATCAATCTATACGATATTGAAAACATCACTCTACACATCACGCCACACAACATTGAAATATCACGCTACACATCACTCTGCACAACATCGAAAACATCACTCTACACATCACTCTTCACAACATTGAAAACATCACTCTACACATCACTCTACACAACATTGAAAACATCACTCTACACATCACTCCACACAACATTGAAAACATCATTCTACATATCACTCTGCACAACATTGAAAACATCACTCTACACATCACTCTACACAACATTGAAAACATCACTCTACACTTCACTCTACACAACATTGAAAACATGACTCTACACTACATTGAAAACATCTCTCTACACATCACTCTACACAAGATTGTAAACAACACTCTATGCATCACTCGACACAACATTGAAAAAATCACTCTACACATCACTCTACACACCATTGAAAACATCACTCTACACATCACTCTACACAACACTGAAAACATCACTCAACACATCACTCTATACAACATTGAAAACATCACTCTACACATCACTCTACACAACATTGAAAACATCAATCTGCACATCACTCTACAGATTATTGAAAACATCACTCTACACAACATTGAAAACATCACTCAATACATCACTCTACACAGCATTGAAAACATCACTCTACACATCACTCTACACAACATTGTAAACATCACTCTACACATGACTCTACACAACATTGACAAAATCACTCTGTCCATCATTCTGCACAACATTGAAAACATCACTCTGCACATCACTCTACAGAACTTTGAAAACATCACTCTACACATCACTCTCCACAACATTGAAATATCACGCTACACATCACTCTGCACAACATTGAAAACATCACTCTACACATCACTCTGCACAACATAGAAAACATCACTCTACACATCACTATATACAACATAAAAAACATCACTCTGCACCTCACTCTGCACAACCTTGAAAACATCGCTGTACACATCACTCTGCACAACATTGGAAACTTCACTCTACGTATCACTCTGCACAACATTGAAAACTTTACTTTACACATCACATCACTCTACTCATCACTCTACACAACATTGAAAACATCATTCTACACATCACTCTACACAACATTGAAAACATCACTCTACACCACTCTACACAACATTGAAAACATCACTCTACACATCACTCTACACAAAATTGAAAAAAAAACTCTACACATGACTCTACACAACATTGAAAACATCACTCTCTACATCACTCGACACAACATTGAACAATTCACTCTACACATCACTCCACACAACATTGAAAACAACACTCTACAAATCACTCTACACAACACTGAAAACATCACTCAACACATCACTCTGCACAACTTTGAAGACATCACTCTACACATCACTCTACAGAATATTGAAAACATCACTCTACACATCACTCTACACAACATTGAAAACATCACTCTACACATCACTCGACGCAACATTGAAAACATCGCTCTACACATCAATCTATACGATTTTGAAAACATCACTCTGCACATCACGCCACACAACATTGAAATATCACGCTACACATCACTCTGCACAACATCGAAAACATCACTCTACACATCACTCTTCACAGCATTGAAAACATCACTCTACACATCACTCTACACAACATTGAAAACATCACTCTACACATCACTCCACACAACATTGAAAACATCATTCTACATATTCACTCTGCACAACATTGAAAACATCACTCTACACATCACTCTACACAACATTGAAAACATCACTCTACACTTCACTCTACACAACATTGAAAACATCACTCTACACTACATTGAAAACATCTCTCTACACATCACTCTACAAAAGATTGAAAACAACACTCTATACATCACTCGACACAACATTGAAAAAATCACTCTACACATCACTCTACACACCATTGAAAACATCACTCTACACATCACTCTACACAACACTGAAAACATCACTCAACACATCACTCTATACAACATTGAAAACATCACTCTACACATCACTCTACACAACATTGAAAACATCAATCTGCACATCACTCTACAGATTATTGAAAACATCACTCTACACAGCATTGAAAACATCACTCTATACATCACTCTACACAACATTGAAAACATCACTCTACACATCACTCGACACAACATTGTAAACATCACTCTACACATCACTCCACACAACATTGAAAACATCATTCTACATATCACTCTGCACAACATTGAAAACATCACTCTACACATCACTCTACACAAAATTGAAAACATCACTCTACACTTCACTCTACACAACATTGAAAACATCACTCTACACTACATTGAAAACATCTCTCTACACATCACTCTACAAAAGATTGAAAACAACACTCTATACATCACTCGACACAACATTGACAAAATCACTCTACACATCACTCTACACACCATTGAAAACATCATTCTACACATCACTCTACACAACACTGAAAACATCACTCTACACATCACTCTATACAACATTGAAAACATCACTCTTCACATCACTCTACACAACATTGAAAACATCAATCTACACATCACTCTACACAACATTGAAAAAATCACTCTACACATCACTCTACACAACATTGTAAACATCACTCCACACATGACTCTACACAACATTGAATAAATCACTCTGTACATCATTCTGCACAACACTGAAAACATCACTCTGCACATCACTCTACAGAACATTGAAAACATCACTCTATACATCACACTCCACAACATTGAAATATCACGCTACACATCACTCTGCACAACATTGAAAACATCACTCTACACATCACTGTATACAACATAGAAAACATCACTCTGCACCTCACTCTGCACAACATTGAAAACATCACTGTACACATCACTCTGCACAACATTGGAAACTTCACTCTACGTATCACCCTGCACAACATTGAAAACATTACTCTTCACATCACATCACTCTACACATCACTCTACACAACATTGAACACATCACTCTACACATCACTCTACACAACATTGAAAACATCACTCTACACTTCACTCTACACAACATTGAAATCATCACTCTGCACTACATTGAAAACATCACTCTACACATGACTCTACACAACATTGAAAACATCACTCTACACATCACTCTACACAACATTGAAAGCATCACTCTATACATCACTCTACACAACATTGAAAACATCACTCTACACATCACTCTACACATCATTGAAAACATCACTCTACACTTCACTCTACACAACATTGAAATCATCACTCTACACTACATTGAAAACATCACTCTACACATGACACTACACAACATTGAAAACATCACTCTACACATCACTCTACACAACATTGAAAACATCACTCTATACATCACTCTACACAACATTGAAAAAATCACTCTACACATAACTCGACACAACATTGTAAACATCACTCTGCACATGAGTCTACACAACATTGAGAAAATCACTCTCTCTACATCATTCTGCACAACATTGAAAACATCACTCCACTCATCACTCTCCACAACATTGAAATATCACGCTACACATCACTCTACGCAACATTGAAAACATCACTCTACACATCAATCTATACGATATTGAAAACATCACTCTACACATCACGCCACACAACATTGAAATATCACTCTACACATCACTCTACACAACACTGAAAACATCACTCAACACATCACTCTATACAACATTGAAAACATCACTCTACACATCACTCTACACAACATTGAAAACATCAATCTGCACATCACTCTACAGATTATTGAAAACATCACTCTACACAACATTGAAAACATCACTCTGCACATCACTCTACAGAACATTGAAAACATCACTCTACACATCACTCTCCACAACATTGAAATATCACGCTACACATCACTCTGCACAACATTGAAAACATCACTCTACACATCACTCTGCACAACATAGAAAACATCACTCTACACATCACTCCACACAACATTGAAAACATCATTCTACATATCACTCTGCACAACATTGAAAACATCACTCTACACATCACATCACTCTACACATCACTCTACACAACATTGAACACATCACTCTACACATCACTCTACACAACATTGGAAACATCACTCTACACTTCACTCTACACAACATTGAAATCATCACTCTGCACTACATTGAAAACATCACTCTACACATGACTCTACACAACATTGAAAACATCACTCTACACTACATTGAAAACATCTCTCTACACATCACTCTACAAAAGATTGAAAACAACACTCTATACATCACTCGACACAACATTGAAAAAATCAATCTACACATCACTCTACACACCATTGAAAACATCACTCTACACAACACTCTACACAACACTGAAAACATCACTCAACACATCACTCTATACAACATTGAAAACATCACTCTACACATCACTCTACACAACATTGAAAACATCAATCTGCACATCACTCTACAGATTATTGAAAACATCACTCTACACAGCATTGAAAACATCACTCTATACATCACTCTACACAACATTGAAAACATCACTCTACACATCACTCGACACAACATTGTAAACATCACTCTACACATCACTCCACACAACATTGAAAACATCATTCTACATATCACTCTGCACAACATTGAAAACATCACTCTACACATCACTCTACACAAAATTGAAAACATCACTCTACACTTCACTCTACACAACATTGAAAACATCACTCTACACTACATTGAAAACATCTCTCTACACATCACTCTACAAAAGATTGAAAACAACACTCTATACATCACTCGACACAACATTGACAAAATCACTCTACACATCACTCTACACACCATTGAAAACATCACTCTACACATCACTCTACACAACACTGAAAACATCACTCAACACATCACTCTATACAACATAGAAAACATCACTCTGCACCTCACTCTGCACAACAATGAAAACATCACTCTACACATCACTCTGCACAACATTGAAAACATCACTCTACATATCACTCTACACAACTTTGAAAACATCACTCTACACTTCATTCCACACAAGATTGAAAACATCACTCAAGTCATCACTCTACACAACATTGAAAACATCACTCTGCACATCACTCTACACAACATTGAAAACATCACACTAAAGAGCACTCTACACAACATTGAATACATCACTCTACACAATAATCAACACAACATTGAAAACATCACTCTACACATCAATCTATACAATATTGAATATATCACTCTGCACATCACTCCACACAACATTGAAAACATCACTCTACATATCACTCTGCACAACATTGAAAACATCACTCTACACATCACTCTACACAACATTGAAAACATCACTCTACATATCACTCTGCACAACATTGAAAACATCACTATACATATCACATCACTCTGCACATCACTCTACACAGCATTGAAAACATCACTCTACACATCACCTTACTCAACATTGAAAACATCACTCTACATATCACTTTGCACAACATTGAAAACATCACTCTACACATCACTCTACACAACATTGAAAACATCACTCTACACATCACTCTACACAACATTGAAAATATCACTCTGTAAACCACTCTGCACAACATTGAACACATCACTCCATACATCACGCTACATAACATTGAAAACATCACTCTACACATCACTCTCCACAACATTTAAATATCACGCTACACATCACTCTACACAACATTGAAATCATCACTCTACAGATCACTCTGCACAACATTGAAAACATCACTCTACACTTCACTTTACACAACATTGAAAACATCATTCAACACATCACGCTACACAACATTGAAAACATCACTCTGCACATCACTCCACACAATATTGAAAACATCACTCTACACAGCACTCGACACAACATTGAAAACATCACTCTACACAACAATCTACACAACATTGAAAACATCACTCGACACATCACTCTACACAACATTGAAAACATCACTCTACATATCAATCGATACAATATTGAAAACATCACTCGACACATCACGCCACACAACATTGAAAACATCACGCTACATATCACACTGCACAACATTGAAAACATCACTCTACACATCACTCGACACAACATTGAAAACATCACTCTACATATCACTCTGTACAACATTGAAAACATCAATCTACACATCACTCTATACAAAATAGAAAACATCACTCTGCACCTCACTCTGCACAACATTGAAAACATCACTCTACACATCACTCTGCACAACTTTGAAAACATCACTCTACACTTCACTCGACACAACTTTTAAAACATCACTCAACACATCACTCTACACCACATTGAAAACATCACTCTGCACATCACTCTACACAACATTGAAAATATCACTCTACACAGCACTCTACACAACATTGAAAACATCACTCTACAGAACAATCTACACAACATTGAAAACATCACTCTACACATCACTCTACACAACATTGAAAACATCACTCTACACATCACTCTATACAACATGGAATACATCACTCTGCACCTCACTCTGCACAACATTGAAAACATCACTGTACACAGCACTCTGCACAACATTGGAAACTTCACTCTACGTATCACTCTGCACAACATTGAAAACATTACTCTGCACAGCACATCACTCTACACATCACTCTACACAACATTGAAAACTTCACTCTACATATCACTCTACACAACATTGAAAACATCACTCTACACATCACTCTACAACATTGTAAACATCACTCTACACATCACTCTACACACCATTGAAAACATCACTCTACACATCACTCTACACAACACTGAAAACATCACTCAACACATCGCTCTACACAACATTGAAAACATCACTCTACATATTACTCTACACAACATTGAAAACATCAATCTACACATCATCTACAGAATATTGAAAACATCACACTACACATCACTCTACACAACATTGAAAACATCACTCTATATATCACTCTACAGAACATTGAAAATATCACTCTACACATCATTCTCCACAACATTGAAATATCACGCTACACATCACTCTGCACAACATTGAAAACATCACTCTATAGATCACTCTACACAACATTGAAAACATCACTCTACACATCACTCTATATAACATAGAAAACATCACTCTACATATCACTCTGCAGAACATTGAAAACAACACTATACATATCACATCACTCTACACAACAATCTACACAACATTAAAACATCACTCTACACATCACTCTACACAACATTGAAAACAACACTCTATACATCACACTACACAACACTGTAGACATCACTCCACACATCACTCTACACACCATTGAACACATCACTCTACACATCACTCTACACAACACTGAAAACATCACTCAACTCTTCTCTCTAAACAACATTGAAAACATCAATCTACACATCACTCTACAGAACATTGAAAACATCACTCTACACATCACTCGACACAACATTGTAAACATCACTCTACACATCACTCTGCACACCATTGAAAACAACACTCTACACTTCACTCTACACAACATTGAAAACATCACTCTACACAACAATCTACACAACATTGAAAACATCACTCAACACATCACTCTACTCAACATTGAAAACATCACTCTACACATCACTCTACACAACATTGAAAACATCACTCTATACATTACTCTACACAACATTGAAAACATCACTCTACACATCAATCTATACAATATTGAAAACATCAGTGTACACATCACTCCACACAACATTGAAAAGATCACTCTACATACCACTCTGCACAACATTGAAAAGATCACTCTACACATCACTCTACACAACATTGAAAACATCACTGTACATATCACTCCGCACAACATTGAAAACATCACTCTGCACATCACCCTACACAACATTGAAAACATCACTCTACACATCACTCTACATAACATTGAAAACATCACTCTACACAACATTGAAAAGATCACTCTACACATCACTTTACACAACATTGAAAATATCACTCTACACATCACTCTGCACAACATACAAAACATCACTCTACATATCACTCTGCACAACATTGAAAACATCACTCTACATGTCACATCACTCTACACATCACTATGCACAACATTCAAAATATCACTCTACACATCACTCTGCACAACATTGAAAACATCACTCTACACATCACTCTACACAACATTGAAAACATCACTCTACACAGCACTCTACACAACATAGAAAACATCACTCTGCACCTCACTCTGCACAACAATGAAAACATCACTCTACACATCACTCTGCACAACATTGAAAACATCACTCTACATATCACTCTACACAACTTTGAAAACATCACTCTACACTTCATTCCACACAAGATTGAAAACATCACTCAAGTCATCACTCTACACAACATTGAAAACATCACTCTGCACATCACTCTACACAACATTGAAAACATCACACTAAAGAGCACTCTACACAACATTGAATACATCACTCTACACAACAATCAACACAACATTGAAAACATCACTCTACACATCAATCTATACAATATTGAATACATCACTCTGCACATCACTCCACACAACATTGAAAACATCACTCTACATATCACTCTGCACAACATTGAAAACATCACTCTACACATCACTCTACACAACATTGAAAACATCACTCTACATATCACTCTGCACAACATTGAAAACATCACTATACATATCACATCACTCTGCACATCACTCTACACAGCATTGAAAACATCACTCTACACATCACCCTACACAACATTGAAAACATCACTCTACATATCACTTTGCACAACATTGAAAACATCACTCTACATATCACATTATTCTGCACCCCACTCTGCACAACATTGAAAACATCACTCTACACATCACTCTACACAACATTGAAAACATCACTCTACACATCACTCTACACAACATTGAAAATATCACTCTGTACACCACTCTGCACAACATTGAACACATCACTCCATACATCACGCTACATAACATTGAAAACATCACTCTACACATCACTCTCCACAACATTTAAATATCACGCTACACATCACTCTACACAACATTGAAATCATCACTCTACAGATCAGTCTGCACAACATTGAAAACATCACTCTACACTTCACTTTACACAACATTGAAAACATCATTCAACACATCACGCTACACAACATTGAAAACATCACTCTGCACATCACTCCACACAATATTGAAAACATCACTCTACACAGCACTCGACACAACATTGAAAACATCACTCTACACAACAATCTACACAACATTGAAAACATCACTCGACACATCACTCTACACAACATTGAAAACATCACTCTACATATCAATCGATACAATATTGAAAACATCACTCGACACATCACGCCACACAACATTGAAAACATCACGCTACATATCACACTGCACAACATTGAAAACATCACTCTACACATCACTCGACACAACATTGAAAACATCACTCTACATATCACTCTGTACAACATTGAAAACATCAATCTACACATCACTCTATACAACATAGAAAACATCACTCTGCACCTCACTCTGCACAACATTGAAAACATCACTCTACACATCACTCTGCACAACTTTGAAAACATCACTCTACACTTCACTCGACACAACATTTAAAACATCACTCAACACATCACTCTACACCACATTGAAAACATCACTCTGCACATCACTCTACACAACATTGAAAATATCACTCTACACAGCACTCTACACAACATTGAAAACATCACTCTACAGAACAATCTACACAACATTGAAAACATCACTCTACACATCACTCTACACAACATTGAAAACATCACTCTACACATCACTCTATACAACATGGAATACATCACTCTGCACCTCACTCTGCACAACATTGAAAACATCACTGTACACAGCACTCTGCACAACATTGGAAACTTCACTCTACGTATCACTCTGCACAACATTGAAAACATTACTCTGCAAAGCACATCACTCTACACATCACTCTACACAACATTGAAAACTTCACTCTACATATCACTCTACACAACATTGAAAACATCACTCTACACATCACTCTACAACATTGTAAACATCACTCTACACATCACTCTACACACCATTGAAAACATCACTCTACACATCACTCTACACAACACTGAAAACATCACTCAACACATCGCTCTACACAACATTGAAAACATCACTCTACACATTACTCTACACAACATTGAAAACATCAATCTACACATCATCTACAGAATATTGAAAACATCACACTACACATCACTCTACACAACATTGAAAACATCACTCTATATATCACTCTACAGAACATTGAAAATATCACTCTACACATCATTCTCCACAACATTGAAATATCACGCTACACATCACTCTGCACAACATTGAAAACTTCACTCTATAGATCACTCTACACAACATTGAAAACATCACTCTACACATCACTCTATATAACATAGAAAACATCACTCTACATATCACTCTGCAGAACATTGAAAACAACACTATACATATCACATCACTCTACACAACAATCTACACAACATTAAAACATCACTCTACACATCACTCTACACAACATTGAAAACAACACTCTATACATCACTCTACACAACATTGTAGACATCACTCCACACATCACTCTACACACCATTGAACACATCACTCTACACATCACTCTACACAACACTGAAAACATCACTCAACTCTTCTCTCTAAACAACATTGAAAACATCAATTTACACATCACTCTACAGAACATTGAAAACATCACTCTACACATCACTCTACACAACATTGTAAACATCACTCTACACATCACTCTGCACACCATTGAAAACATCACTCTACACTTCACTCTACACAACATTGAAAACATCACTCTACACAACAATCTACACAACATTGAAAACATCAATCTACACATCACTCTGCAGAATATTGAAAACATCACTCTACACATCACTCTACACAACATTGAAAACATCACTCTATACATCACTCGACACAACATTGAAAACATCACTCTACACATCACTCTACACAACATTGTAAACATCACTCTACACATGAGTCTACACAACATTGAAAACATCACTCTACACATCACTCTACAGAACATTGAATACATCACTCTATACATCACTCTGCAGAACATTGAAAACATCACTCTACACATCACTCTCCACAACATTGAAATATCACGCTACACATCACTCTGCACAACATGGAAAACATCACTCTACACATCACTCTACACAATATTGAAAACATCACTCTACACATCACTCTACACAACACTGAACACATCACTCTACACATCACTCTACACAACATTGTAAACATCACTCTACACATGAGTCTACACAACATTGAAAACATCACTCTACACAGCACTCTCCACAACATTGAAATATAACGCTACACATCACTCTGCACAACATTGAACACGTCACTCTACACATCATTCTACACAACATTGAAAACATCACTCTACAGATTACTCTGCACAACATTGAAAACATCACTCTACACTTCACTTTACACAACATTGAAAACATCACTCAACACATCACGCTACACAACATTGAAAACATCACTCTGCACATCACTCCACACAATATTGAAAACATCACTCTACACAGCACTCGACACAACATTGAAAACATCACTCTACACAACAATCTACACAACATTGAAAACATCACTCGACACATCACTCCACACAACATTGAAAACATCACGCTACATATCACTCTGCACAACATTGAAAACATCACTCTACACATCACTCGACACAACATTGAAAACATCACTCTATATATCACTCTGTGCAACATTGAAAACATCACTCTACACATCACTCTATACAACATTGAAAACATCACTCTACACATCACTCTGTACAACTTTGAAAACGTCACTCTACACTTCACTCTACACAACATTGAAAACATCACTCAACATATCACTCTACACCACATTGAAAACATCACTCTGCACATCACTCTACACAACATTGAAAACATCACTCTACACAGCACTCTACACAACATTGAAAACATCACTCTACAGAACAATCTACACAACATTGTAGACATCACTCTACACAGCACTCTACACACCATTGAAAACATCATTCTACACATCACTCTACACAACATTGAAAACATCACTCTACACAGCACTCGACACAACATTGAAAACATCACTCTACACAACAATCTACACAACATTGAAAACATCACTCTACACATCAATCTATACAATATTGAAAACATCACTCGACACATCACTCCACACAACATTGAAAACATCACTCTACATATCACTCTGCACAACATTGAAAACATCACTCTACACATCACTCTACACAACATTGAAAACATCACTCGACATATCACTCTGCACAACATTGAAAACATCACTCTACACATCACTCTATACAACATAGAAAACATCACTCTGCACCTCACTCTGCACAACATTGAAAACATCACTCTACACATCACTCCACACAACATTGAAAACATCACTCTACACATCACTCAGCACAACATTGAAAACATCACTCTACACATCACTCTGCACAACATTGAAAACATCACTGTACACATCACTCTACACAACTTTGAAAACATCACTCTGCACTTCACTCTACACAACATTGAAAACATCACTCAACACATCACGCTACACCACATTGAAAACATCACTCTGCACATCACTCTACACAACATTGAAAACGTCACTCTACACAGCACTCTACACAACATTGAAAACATCACTCTACAGAACAATCTACACAACATTGAAAACATCACTCTACACATCACTCTACACAACATTGAAAACATCACTCTACACATCAATCTATACAATATTGAATACATCACTCTACACAGCACTCCACACAACATTATAAACATCACTCTACATATCACTCTACACAACA
The DNA here is from genome assembly GCF_044704955.1 of Pristiophorus japonicus. NCBI lineage: Eukaryota > Metazoa > Chordata > Chondrichthyes > Pristiophoridae > Pristiophorus > Pristiophorus japonicus. The sequence continues at coordinate 12,819,663 of NC_092005.1, forward strand.
TTGAATACATCACTCTACATATCACTCTGCACAACATTGAAAACAACACTATACATATCACATCACTCTACACATCACTCTACACAACACTGAAAACATCACTCTACACATCACTCTACACAACATTGAAAACAACACTCTATACATCACTCGACACAACATTGAAAAAATCACTCTACACATCACTCTACACAACATTGTAGACATCACTCCACACATCACTCTACACACCATTGAAAACATCACTCTACACATCACTCTACACAACACTGAAAACATCACTCAACACTTCTCTCTAAACAACATTGAAAACATCAATCTACACATCACTCGACACTACATTGCAAACATCACTCTACACATCACTCTGCACACCATTGAAAACATCACTCTACACTTCACTCTACACAACATTGAAAACATCACTCCACACAACAATCGACACAACATTGAAAACATCAATCTACACATCACTCTGCAGAATTTTGAAAACGTCACTCTACACATCACTCTACACAACATTGAAAACATCACTCTATACATCACTCGACACAACATTGAAAACATCACTCTACACATCACTCTACACAACATTGTAAACATCACTCTACACATGAGTCTACACAACATTGAAAAAATCACTCTGTACATCATTCTGCACAACATTGAAAACATCACTCTACACATCACTCTGCAGAACATTGAAAACATCACTCTACACATCACTCTCCACAACATTGAAAATATCACTCTACACGTCACTCTACACAACATTGAAAACATCACTATATACATCACTCTACACAACATTGTAAACATCACTCTACACATGACTCTACACAACATTGAAAATATCACTCTGTACCCCACTCTGCACAATATTGAATACATCACTCTATACATCACTCTACAAAACATTGAAAACATCACTCTACACATCACTCTCCACAACATTTAAATATCACGCTACACATTACTCTACACAACATTGAAATCATCACTCTACAGATCACTCTGCACAACATTGAAAACATCACACTACACATCATTCTACACAACATTGAAAACATCACTCTACACATCACTCGACACAACATTGAAAACATCACTATACACATCACTCTGCGCAACATTGAAAACATCACTCTACACAGCACGCAACACAACATTGAAAACATCACTCAACACAACAATCTACACAACATTGAAAACATCACTCTACACATCAATCTACACAACATTGAAAACATCACTCGACACACCACTTCACACAACATTGAAAACTTCACTCTACATATCACTCTGCACAACATTGAAAACATCACTCTGCACATCACTCAGCACAACATTGAAAACATCACTCTACACATCACTCTGCACAACATTGAAAACATCACTCTACATATCACTCTACACAACTTTGAAAACATCACGCTACATATCACTCTGCACAACATGGAAAACATCACTCTACACTTCACTCTACACAACATTGAAAACATCACTCAACATATCACTCTACACCACATTGAAAACATCACTCTGCACATCACTCTACACAACATTGAAAACATTACTCTACACAGCACTCTACACAACATTGAAAACATCACTCTACAGAACAATCTACACAACATTGTAGACATCACTCTACACAGCACTCTACACACCATTGAAAACATCATTCTACACATCACTCTACACAACACTGAAAACATCACTCTACACATCACTCTACACAACATTGTAAACATCACTCGACACATGAGTCTACACAACATTGAAAAAATCACTCTATACATCATTCTGCACAACATTGAAAACATTACTCTACACATCACAAACAGAACATTGAAAACATCACTCTACACATCAATCTATACAATATTGAAAACATCACTCTACACATCACTCCACACAATATTGAAAACATCACTCTACATATCACTCTGCACAACATTGAAAACATCACTCTACACATCACTCGACACAACATTGAAAACATTACTCTACACATCACTTTACAGAACATTGAAAACATCACTCTTCACATCACTCTACACAACATTGAAAACATCACTCTATACATCACTCTACACAACATTGTAAATATCACTCTACACATGACTCTACACAACATTGAAAAAATCACTCTGTACCTAACTCTGAAAAACATTGAATACATCACTCTATACATCACTCTACAGAACATTGAAAACATCACGCTACACATCACTCTACACAACATTGAAAACATCAATCTACGCTGCACTCTACACAACATTGAAAACATCACTCAACACATCACTCTACACAACATTTAAAACCTCACTCTTTACATCATTCTGCACAACATTGAAAACATCACTCTATACATCACTCTGCACAACATTGAAAACATCACTCTACACATCACTCTGCACAACATTGAAAACATCACTCTACACATCACTCTACACAACATTGAAAACATCACTCTACACTTCACTTCACACAACATTGAAAACATCTCTCAACACATCACTCTACAAAACATTGAAAACATCACTCTACACATCACTCCACACAATATTGAAAACATCACTCTACACAGCACTCGACACAACATTGAAAACATCACCCTACACATCACTCTGCACAACATTGAAAACATCACTCTACACATCACTCTGCACAACATTTAAAACATCACTCTACACATCACTCTACACAACATTGAAAACATCACTCTACACAGCACTCGACACAACATTGAAAATATCACTCTACACAACAATCTACACAACATTGAAAACTTCACTCTACACATCAATCTATACAATATTGAAAACATCACTCGACACATCACTCCACACAACATTGAAAACATCACTCTACATATCACTCTGCACAACATTGAAAACATCACTCTACACATCACTCTACACAACATTGAAAACATCACTCGACATATCACTCTGCACAACATTGAAAACATCACTCTACACATCACTCTATACAACATAGAAAACATCACTCTGCACCTCACTCTGCACAACATTGAAAACATCACTCTACACATCACTCCACACAACATTGAAAACATCACTCTACACATCACTCAGCACAACATTGAAAACATCACTGTACACATCACTCTACACAACTTTGAAAACATCACTCTGCACTTCACTCTACACAACATTGAAAACATCACTCAACACATCACGCTACACCACATTGAAAACATCACTCTGCACAGCACTCTACACAACATTGAAAACGTCACTCTACACAGCACTCTACACAACATTGAAAACATCACTCTACAGAACAATCTACACAACATTGAAAACATCACTCTACACATCAATCTATACAATATTGAATACATCACTCTACACAGCACTCCACACAACATTGAAAACATCACTCTACATATCACTCCACACAACATTGAATACATCACTCTACATATCACTCTGCACAACATTGAAAACAACACTATACATATCACATCACTCTACACATCACTCTACACAACACTGAAAACATCACTCTACACATCACTCTACACAACATTGAAAACAACACTCTATACATCACTCGACACAACATTGAAAAAATCACTCTACACATCACTCTACACAACACTGAAAACATCACTCAACACTTCTCTCTAAACAACATTGAAAACATCAATCTACACATCACTCGACACAACATTGCAAACATCACTCTACACATCACTCTGCACACCATTGAAAACATCACTCTACACTTCACTCTACACAACATTGAAAACATCACTCCACACAACAATCGACACAACATTGAAAACATCAATCTACACATCACTCTGCAGAATATTGAAAACGTCACTCTACACATCACTCTACACAACATTGAAAACATTACCCTATACATCACTCGACACAACATTGAAAACATCACTCTACACATCACTCTACACAACATTGTAAACATCACTCTACACATGAGTCTACACAACATTGAAAAAATCACTCTGTACATCATTCTGCACAACATTGAAAACATCACTCTACACATCACTCTGCAGAACATTGAAAACATCACTCTACACATCACTCTCCACAACATTGAAAATATCACTCTACACGTCACTCTACACAACATTGAAAACATCACTATATACATCACTCTACACAACATTGTAAACATCACTCTACACATGACTCTACACAACATTGAAAATATCACTCTGTACCCCACTCTGCACAATATTGAATACATCACTCTATACATCACTCTACAGAACATTGAAAACATCACTCTACACATCACTCTCCACAACATTTAAATATCACGCTACACATTACTCTACACAACATTGAAATCATCACTCTACAGATCACTCTGCACAACATTGAAAACATCACTCTACACATCATTCTACACAACATTGAAAACATCACTCTACACATCACTCGACACAACATTGAAAACATCACTATACACATCACTCTGCGCAACATTGAAAACATCACTCTACACAGCACTCAACACAACATTGAAAACATCACTCTACACAACAATCTACACAACATTGAAAACATCACTCTACACATCAATCTATACAATATTGAAAACATCACTCGACACACCACTTCACACAACATTGAAAACTTCACTCTACATATCACTCTGCACAACATTGAAAACATCACTCTACACATCACTCTATACAACATAGAAAACATCACTCTGCACCTCACTCTGCACATCATTGAAAACATCACTCTACACATCACTCTACACAACATTGAAAATATCACTCTACACATCACTCAGCACAACATTGAAAACAACACTCTATACATCACTCTACACAACATTGTAGACATCACTCCACACATCACTCTACACACCATTGAACACATCACTCTACACATCACTCTACACAACACTGAAAACATCACTCAACTCTTCTCTCTAAACAACATTGAAAACATCAATTTACACATCACTCTACAGAACATTGAAAACATCACTCTACACATCACTCTACACAACATTGTAAACATCACTCTACACATCACTCTGCACACCATTGAAAACATCACTCTACACTTCACTCTACACAACATTGAAAACATCACTCTACACAACAATCTACACAACATTGAAAACATCAATCTACACATCACTCTGCAGAATATTGAAAACATCACTCTACACATCACTCTCCACAACATTGAAATATCACGCTACACATCACTCTGCACAACATGGAAAACATCACTCTACACATCACTCTACACAATATTGAAAACATCACTCTACACATCACTCTACACAACACTGAACACATCACTCTACACATCACTCTACACAACATTGTAAACATCACTCTACACATGAGTCTACACAACATTGAAAAAATTACTCGACACATCACTCCACACAACATTGAAAACATCACTCTACACAGCACTCTCCACAACATTGAAATATAACGCTACACATCACTCTGCACAACATTGAACACGTCACTCTACACATCATTCTACACAACATTGAAAACATCACTCTACAGATTACTCTGCACAACATTGAAAACATCACTCTACACTTCACTTTACACAACATTGAAAACATCACTCAACACATCACGCTACACAACATTGAAAACATCACTCTGCACATCACTCCACACAATATTGAAAACATCACTCTACACAGCACTCGACACACCATTGAAAACATCACTCTACACAACAATCTACACAACATTGAAAACATCACTCGACACATCACTCCACACAACATTGAAAACATCACGCTACATATCACTCTGCACAACATTGAAAACATCACTCTACACATCACTCGACACAACATTGAAAACATCACTCTATATATCACTCTGTGCAACATTGAAAACATCACTCTACACATCACTCTATACAACATTGAAAACATCACTCTACACATCACTCTGTACAACTTTGAAAACGTCACTCTACACTTCACTCTACACAACATTGAAAACATCACTCAACATATCACTCTACACCACATTGAAAACATCACTCTGCACATCACTCTACACAACATTGAAAACATCACTCTACACAGCACTCTACACAACATTGAAAACATCACTCTACAGAACAATCTACACAACATTGTAGACATCACTCTACACAGCACTCTACACACCATTGAAAACATCATTCTACACATCACTCTACACAACATTGAAAACATCACTCTACACAGCACTCGACACAACATTGAAAACATCACTCTACACAACAATCTACACAACATTGAAAACATCACTCTACACATCAATCTATACAATATTGAAAACATCACTCGACACATCACTCCACACAACATTGAAAACATCACTCTACATATCACTCTGCACAACATTGAAAACATCACTCTACACATCACTCTACACAACATTGAAAACATCACTCGACATATCACTCTGCACAACATTGAAAACATCACTCTACACATCACTCTATACAACATAGAAAACATCACTCTGCACCTCACTCTGCACAACATTGAAAACATCACTCTACACATCACTCCACACAACATTGAAAACATCACTCTACACATCACTCAGCACAACATTGAAAACATCACTCTACACATCACTCTGCACAACATTGAAAACATCACTGTACACATCACTCTACACAACTTTGAAAACATCACTCTGCACTTCACTCTACACAACATTGAAAACATCACTCAACACATCACGCTACACCACATTGAAAACATCACTCTGCACATCACTCTACACAACATTGAAAACGTCACTCTACACAGCACTCTACACAACATTGAAAACATCACTCTACAGAACAATCTACACAACATTGAAAACATCACTCTACACATCACTCTACACAACATTGAAAACATCACTCTACACATCAATCTATACAATATTGAATACATCACTCTACACAGCACTCCACACAACATTATAAACATCACTCTACATATCACTCTACACAACATTGAATACATCACTCTACATATCACTCTGCACAACATTGAAAACAACACTATACATATCACATCACTCTACACATCACTCTACACAACACTGAAAACATCACTCTACACATCACTCTACACAACATTGAAAACAACACTCTATACATCACTCGACACAACATTGAAAAAATCACTCTACACATCACTCTACACAACATTGTAGACATCACTCCACACATCACTCTACACACCATTGAAAACATCACTCTACACATCACTCTACACAACACTGAAAACATCACTCAACACTTCTCTCTAAACAACATTGAAAACATCAATCTACACATCACTCGACACTACATTGCAAACATCACTCTACACATCACTCTGCACACCATTGAAAACATCACTCTACACTTCACTCTACACAACATTGAAAACATCACTCCACACAACAATCGACACAACATTGAAAACATCAATCTACACATCACTCTGCAGAATTTTGAAAACGTCACTCTACACATCACTCTACACAACATTGAAAACATCACTCTATACATCACTCGACACAACATTGAAAACATCACTCTACACATCACTCTACACAACATTGTAAACATCACTCTACACATGAGTCTACACAACATTGAAAAAATCACTCTGTACATCATTCTGCACAACATTGAAAACATCACTCTACACATCACTCTGCAGAACATTGAAAACATCACTCTACACATCACTCTCCACAACATTGAAAATATCACTCTACACGTCACTCTACACAACATTGAAAACATCACTATATACATCACTCTACACAACATTGTAAACATCACTCTACACATGACTCTACACAACATTGAAAATATCACTCTGTACCCCACTCTGCACAATATTGAATACATCACTCTATACATCACTCTACAAAACATTGAAAACATCACTCTACACATCACTCTCCACAACATTTAAATATCACGCTACACATTACTCTACACAACATTGAAATCATCACTCTACAGATCACTCTGCACAACATTGAAAACATCACACTACACATCATTCTACACAACATTGAAAACATCACTCTACACATCACTCGACACAACATTGAAAACATCACTATACACATCACTCTGCGCAACATTGAAAACATCACTCTACACAGCACGCAACACAACATTGAAAACATCACTCAACACAACAATCTACACAACATTGAAAACATCACTCTACACATCAATCTACACAACATTGAAAACATCACTCGACACACCACTTCACACAACATTGAAAACTTCACTCTACATATCACTCTGCACAACATTGAAAACATCACTCTGCACATCACTCAGCACAACATTGAAAACATCACTCTACACATCACTCTGCACAACATTGAAAACATCACTCTACATATCACTCTACACAACTTTGAAAACATCACGCTACATATCACTCTGCACAACATTGAAAACATCACTCTACACATCACTCGACACAACATTGAAAACATCACTCTATATATCACTCTGTGCAACATGGAAAACATCACTCTACACTTCACTCTACACAACATTGAAAACATCACTCAACATATCACTCTACACCACATTGAAAACATCACTCTGCACATCACTCTACACAACATTGAAAACATTACTCTACACAGCACTCTACACAACATTGAAAACATCACTCTACAGAACAATCTACACAACATTGTAGACATCACTCTACACAGCACTCTACACACCATTGAAAACATCATTCTACACATCACTCTACACAACACTGAAAACATCACTCTACACATCACTCTACACAACATTGTAAACATCACTCGACACATGAGTCTACACAACATTGAAAAAATCACTCTATACATCATTCTGCACAACATTGAAAACATTACTCTACACATCACAAACAGAACATTGAAAACATCACTCTACACATCAATCTATACAATATTGAAAACATCACTCTACACATCACTCCACACAATATTGAAAACATCACTCTACATATCACTCTGCACAACATTGAAAACATCACTCTACACATCACTCGACACAACATTGAAAACATTACTCTACACATCACTTTACAGAACATTGAAAACATCACTCTTCACATCACTCTACACAACATTGAAAACATCACTCTATACATCACTCTACACAACATTGTAAATATCACTCTACACATGACTCTACACAACATTGAAAAAATCACTCTGTACCTAACTCTGAAAAACATTGAATACATCACTCTATACATCACTCTACAGAACATTGAAAACATCACGCTACACATCACTCTACACAACATTGAAAACATCAATCTACGCTGCACTCTACACAACATTGAAAACATCACTCAACACATCACTCTACACAACATTTAAAACCTCACTCTTTACATCATTCTGCACAACATTGAAAACATCACTCTATACATCACTCTGCACAACATTGAAAACATCACTCTACACATCACTCTGCACAACATTGAAAACATCACTCTACACATCACTCTACACAACATTGAAAACATCACTCTACACTTCACTTCACACAACATTGAAAACATCTCTCAACACATCACTCTACAAAACATTGAAAACATCACTCTACACATCACTCCACACAATATTGAAAACATCACTCTACACAGCACTCGACACAACATTGAAAACATCACCCTACACATCACTCTGCACAACATTGAAAACATCACTCTACACATCACTCTGCACAACATTTAAAACATCACTCTACACATCACTCTACACAACATTGAAAACATCACTCTACCCAGCACTCGACACAACATTGAAAATATCACTCTACACAACAATCTACACAACATTGAAAACTTCACTCTACACATCAATCTATACAATATTGAAAACATCACTCGACACATCACTCCACACAACATTGAAAACATCACTCTACATATCACTCTGCACAACATTGAAAACATCACTCTACACATCACTCTACACAACATTGAAAACATCACTCGACATATCACTCTGCACAACATTGAAAACATCACTCTACACATCACTCTATACAACATAGAAAACATCACTCTGCACCTCACTCTGCACAACATTGAAAACATCACTCTACACATCACTCCACACAACATTGAAAACATCACTCTACACATCACTCTACACAACTTTGAAAACATCACTCTGCACTTCACTCTACACAACATTGAAAACATCACTCAACACATCACGCTACACCACATTGAAAACATCACTCTGCACAGCACTCTACACAACATTGAAAACGTCACTCTACACAGCACTCTACACAACATTGAAAACATCACTCTACAGAACAATCTACACAACATTGAAAACATCACTCTACACATCAATCTATACAATATTGAATACATCACTCTACACAGCACTCCACACAACATTGAAAACATCACTCTACATATCACTCCACACAACATTGAATACATCACTCTACATATCACTCTGCACAACATTGAAAACAACACTATACATATCACATCACTCTACACATCACTCTACACAACACTGAAAACATCACTCTACACATCACTCTACACAACATTGAAAACAACACTCTATACATCACTCGACACAACATTGAAAAAATCACTCTACACATCACTCTACACAACACTGAAAACATCACTCAACACTTCTCTCTAAACAACATTGAAAACATCAATCTACACATCACTCGACACAACATTGCAAACATCACTCTACACATCACTCTGCACACCATTGAAAACATCACTCTACACTTCACTCTACACAACATTGAAAACATCACTCCACACAACAATCGACACAACATTGAAAACATCAATCTACACATCACTCTGCAGAATATTGAAAACGTCACTCTACACATCACTCTACACAACATTGAAAACATTACCCTATACATCACTCGACACAACATTGAAAACATCACTCTACACATCACTCTACACAACATTGTAAACATCACTCTACACATGAGTCTACACAACATTGAAAAAATCACTCTGTACATCATTCTGCACAACATTGAAAACATCACTCTACACATCACTCTGCAGAACATTGAAAACATCACTCTACACATCACTCTCCACAACATTGAAAATATCACTCTACACGTCACTCTACACAACATTGAAAACATCACTATATACATCACTCTACACAACATTGTAAACATCACTCTACACATGACTCTACACAACATTGAAAATATCACTCTGTACCCCACTCTGCACAATATTGAATACATCACTCTATACATCACTCTACAGAACATTGAAAACATCACTCTACACATCACTCTCCACAACATTTAAATATCACGCTACACATTACTCTACACAACATTGAAATCATCACTCTACAGATCACTCTGCACAACATTGAAAACATCACTCTACACATCATTCTACACAACATTGAAAACATCACTCTACACATCACTCGACACAACATTGAAAACATCACTATACACATCACTCTGCGCAACATTGAAAACATCACTCTACACAGCACTCAACACAACATTGAAAACATCACTCTACACAACAATCTACACAACATTGAAAACATCACTCTACACATCAATCTATACAATATTGAAAACATCACTCGACACACCACTTCACACAACATTGAAAACTTCACTCTACATATCACTCTGCACAACATTGAAAACATCACTCTACACATCACTCTATACAACATAGAAAACATCACTCTGCACCTCACTCTGCACATCATTGAAAACATCACTCTACACATCACTCTACACAACATTGAAAATATCACTCTACACATCACTCAGCACAACATTGAAAACATCACTCTACACATCACTCTGCACAACATTGAAAACATCACTCTACATATCACTCTACACAACTTTGAAAACATCACTCTACACTTCACTCGACACAACATTGAAAACATCACTCTACACATCACTCTGCACACCATTGAAAACATCACTCTACACTTCACTCTACACAACATTGAAAACATCACTCTACACAACAATCTACACAACATTGAAAACATCAATCTACACATCACTCTGCAGAATATTGAAAACATCACTCTACACATCACTCTACACAACATTGAAAACATCACTCTATACATCACTCAAAACAACATTGTAAACATCACTCTACACAACACTCTACACAACATTGTAAACATCACTCTACACATGAGTCTACACAACATTGAAAAAATCACTCTGTACATCATTCTGCACAACATTGAAAACATCACTCTACACATCACTCTACAGAACATTGAAAACATCACTGTACACATCACTCTCCACAACATTGAAATATCACGCTTCACATCACTCTGCACAACATTGAAAACATCACTCTACACATCACTCTGCACAACATTGAAAACATCACTCTACACATCAATTTTCACAACATTGAAAACCTCACTCTACACATCACTCTACACAACATTGAAAACATCACTCTACACTTCACTTTACACAATATTGAAAACATCTCCCTACACAGCAGTCTACACAACATTGAAAATATCACTCTGCACGTCACTCTACACAACATTGAAAACATCACTCTACACAACATTGTAAACATCACTCTACACATGACTCTACACAACATTGAAAATATCACTCTGTACCCCACTCTGCACAATATTGAATACATCACTCAATACATCACTCTACAGAACATTGAAAACATCACTCTACACATCACTCTCCACAACATTTAAATATCACGCTACACATTACTCTACACAACATTGAAATCATCACTCTACAGATCACTCTGCACAACATTGAAAACAACACTCTACACATCACTCTACACAACATTGAAAAGATCACTCTACACATCACTCGACACAAAATTGAAAACATCACTATACACATCACTCTGCGCAACATTGAAAACATCACTCTGCACAGCACTCAACACAACATTGAAAACATCACTCTACACAACAATCTACACAACATTGAAAACATCACTCTACACATCAATCTATACAATATTGAAAACATCACTCGACACAACACTTCACACAACATTGAAAACTTCACTCTACATATCACTCTGCACAACATTGAATACATCACTCTACACATCACTCTATACAACATAGAAAACATCACTCTGCACCTCACTCTGCACATCATTGAAAACATCACTCTACACATCACTCTACACAACATTGAAAATATCACTCTACACATCACTCAGCACAACATTGAAAACATCACTCTACACATCACTCTGCACAACATTGAAAACATCACTCTACACATCACTCTACACAACATTGAAAACATCACTCTACACATCAATCTATACACTATTGGAAAGATCAGTCTACACATCACTCCACACAACATTGAAAACATCACTCTACACATCACTCTACACAACATTGAAAACATCACTCTATACATCACTCAACACAACATTGAAAACATCACTCTACACAACACTCTACACAACATTGTAAACATCATTCTACACATGAGTCTACACAACATTGAAAAAATCACTCTGTACATCATTCTGCACAACATTGAAAACATCACTCTACACATCACTCTACAGAACATTGAAAACATCACTGTACACATCACTCTCCACAACATTGAAATATCACGCTTCACATCACTCTGCACAACATTGAAAACATCACTCTACAGATCACTCTACACAATATTGAAAACATCACTCTACACATCACTCTGCACAACATTGAAAACATCACTCTACACATCACTCTATACAACATAGAAAACATCACTCTGCACCTCACTCTGCACAACATTGAAAACATCACTCTACACATCACTCCACACAACATTGAAAACATCACTCTACACATCACTCAGCACAACATTGAAAACATCACTGTACACATCACTCTACACAACTTTGAAAACATCACTCTGCACTTCACTCTACACAACATTGAAAACATCACTCAACACATCACGCTACACCACATTGAAAACATCACTCTGCACATCACTCTACACAACATTGAAAACGTCACTCTACACAGCACTCTACACAACATTGAAAACATCACTCTACAGAACAATCTACACAACATTGAAAACATCACTCTACACATCAATCTATACAATATTGAATACATCACTCTACACAGCACTCCACACAACATTGAAAACATCACTCTACATATCACTCCACACAACATTGAATACATCACTCTACATATCACTCTGCACAACATTGAAAACAACACTATACATATCACATCACTCTACACATCACTCTACACAACACTGAAAACATCACTCTACACATCACTCTACACAACATTGAAAACAACACTCTATACATCACTCGACACAACATTGAAAAAATCACTCTACACATCACTCTACACAACACTGAAAACATCACTCAACACTTCTCTCTAAACAACATTGAAAACATCAATCTACACATCACTCGACACAACATTGCAAACATCACTCTACACATCACTCTGCACACCATTGAAAACATCACTCTACACTTCACTCTACACAACATTGAAAACATCACTCCACACAACAATCGACACAACATTGAAAACATCAATCTACACATCACTCTGCAGAATATTGAAAACGTCACTCTACACATCACTCTACACAACATTGAAAACATTACCCTATACATCACTCGACACAACATTGAAAACATCACTCTACACATCACTCTACACAACATTGTAAACATCACTCTACACATGAGTCTACACAACATTGAAAAAATCACTCTGTACATCATTCTGCACAACATTGAAAACATCACTCTACACATCACTCTGCAGAACATTGAAAACATCACTCTACACATCACTCTCCACAACATTGAAAATATCACTCTACACGTCACTCTACACAACATTGAAAACATCACTATATACATCACTCTACACAACATTGTAAACATCACTCTACACATGACTCTACACAACATTGAAAATATCACTCAGTACCCCACTCTGCACAATATTGAATACATCACTCTATACATCACTCTACAGAACATTGAAAACATCACTCTACACATCACTCTCCACAACATTTAAATATCACGCTACACATTACTCTACACAACATTGAAATCATCACTCTACAGATCACTCTGCACAACATTGAAAACATCACTCTACACATCATTCTACACAACATTGAAAACATCACTCTACACATCACTCGACACAACATTGAAAACATCACTATACACATCACTCTGCGCAACATTGAAAACATCACTCTACACAGCACTCAACACAACATTGAAAACATCACTCTACACAACAATCTACACAACATTGAAAACATCACTCTATACATCAATCTATACAATATTGAAAACATCACTCGACACACCACTTCACACAACATTGAAAACTTCACTCTACATATCACTCTGCACAACATTGAAAACATCACTCTACACATCACTCTATACAACATAGAAAACATCACTCTGCACCTCACTCTGCACATCATTGAAAACATCACTCTACACATCACTCTACACAACATTGAAAATATCACTCTACACATCACTCAGCACAACATTGAAAACATCACTCTACACATCACTCTGCACAACATTGAAAACATCACTCTACATATCACTCTACACAACTTTGAAAACATCACTCTACACTTCACTCGACACAACATTGAAAACATCACTCTACACATCACTCTGCACACCATTGAAAACATCACTCTACACTTCACTCTACACAACATTGAAAACATCACTCTACACAACAATCTACAATACATTGAAATCATCAATCTACACATCACTCTGCAGAATATTGAAAACATCACTCTACACATCACTCTACACAACATTGAAAACATCACTCTATACATCACTCAAAACAACATTGAAAACATCACTCTACACAACACTCTACACAACATTGTAAACATCACTCTACACATGAGTCTACACAACATTGAAAAAATCACTCTGTACATCATTCTGCACAACATTGAAAACATCACTCTACACATCACTCTACAGAACATTGAAAACATCACTGTACACATCACTCTCCACAACATTGAAATATCACGCTTCACATCACTCTGCACAACATTGAAAACATCACTCTACACATCACTCTGCACAACATTGAAAACATCACTCTACACATCAATTTTCACAACATTGAAAACCTCACTCTACACATCACTCTACACAACATTGAAAACATCACTCTACACTTCACTTTACACAATATTGAAAACATCTCCCTACACAGCAGTCTACACAACATTGAAAATATCACTCTGCACGTCACTCTACACAACATTGAAAACATCACTCTACACAACATTGTAAACATCACTCTACACATGACTCTACACAACATTGAAAATATCACTCTGTACCCCACTCTGCACAATATTGAATACATCACTCAATACATCACTCTACAGAACATTGAAAACATCACTCTACACATCACTCTCCACAACATTTAAATATCACGCTACACATTACTCTACACAACATTGAAATCATCACTCTACAGATCACTCTGCACAACATTGAAAACAACACTCTACACATCACTCTACACAACATTGAAAAGATCACTCTACACATCACTCGACACAACATTGAAAACATCACTATACACATCACTCTGCGCAACATTGAAAACATCACTCTGCACAGCACTCAACACAACATTGAAAACATCACTCTACACAACAATCTACACAACATTGAAAACATCACTCTACACATCAATCTATACAATATTGAAAACATCACTCGACACAACACTTCACACAACATTGAAAACTTCACTCTACATATCACTCTGCACAACATTGAATACATCACTCTACACATCACTCTATACAACATAGAAAACATCACTCTGCACCTCACTCTGCACATCATTGAAAACATCACTCTACACATCACTCTACACAACATTGAAAATATCACTCTACACATCACTCTACACAACATTGAAAACATCACTCTACACATCAATCTATACACTATTGGAAAGATCAGTCTACACATCACTCCACACAACATTGAAAACATCACTCTACACATCACTCTACACAACATTGAAAACATCACTCTATACATCACTCAACACAACATTGAAAACATCACTCTACACAACACTCTACACAACATTGTAAACATCATTCTACACATGAGTCTACACAACATTGAAAAAATCACTCTGTACATCATTCTGCACAACATTGAAAACATCACTCTACACATCACTCTACAGAACATTGAAAACATCACTGTACACATCACTCTCCACAACATTGAAATATCACGCTTCACATCACTCTGCACAACATTGAAAACATCACTCTACAGATCACTCTACACAATATTGAAAACATCACTCTACACATCACTCTGCACAACATTGAAAACATCACTCTACACATCAATTTTCACAACATTGAAAACCTCACTCTACACATCACTCTACACAACATTGAAAACATCACTCTACACTTCACTTTACACAATATTGAAAACATCTCTCTACACAGCACTCTACACAACATTGAAAATATCACTCTACACGTCACTCTACACAACATTGAAAACATCACTCTACACAACATTGTAAACATCACTCTACACATGACTCTACACAACATTGAAAATATCACTCTGTACCCCACTCTGCACAATATTGAATACATCACTCAATACATCACTCTACAGAACATTGAAAACATCACTCTACACATCACTCTCCACAACATTTAAATATCACGCTACACATTACTCTACACAACATTGAAATCATCACTCTACAGATCACTCTGCACAACATTGAAAACAACACTCTACACATCACTTTACACAACATTGAAAACATCATTCTACACATCACTCGACACAACATTGAAAACATCACTATATACAACACTCTGCGCAACATTGAAAACATCACTCTGCACATCACTCTGCACAACATTGAAAACATCACTCAACACATCACTCTACACAACATTGAAAACATCACTCTGCACATCACTCTACACAATATTGAAAACATCACTCTACACAGCACTCAACACAACATTGAAAACATCACTCTACACATCACTCTATACAACATAGAAAACATCACTCTGCACCTCACTCTGCACATCATTGAAAACATCACTCGACACATCACTCTACACAACATTGAAAATATCACTCTACACATCACTCAGCACAACATTGAAAATATCACTCTACACATCACTCTGCACAACATTGAAAACATCACTCTACACATCATTCTACACAACTTTGAAAACATTACTCTACACTTCACTCTACACAACATTGAAAACATCACTCAAAACATCACTCTACACAACATTGAAAACATCACTCTGCAAATCACTCTACTCAACATTGAAAACATCACTCTACACAGCACTCTACACAACATTGAAAACATCACTCTACACAACAATCTACACAATATTGAAAACATCACTCTACACATCACTCTACACAACATTGAAAACATCACTCTAGACATCAACCTATACAATATTGAATACATCACTCTACACATCGCTCCACACAACATTGAAAACATCACTTTACCTATCACTCTGCACAACATTGAAAACATCACTCTACATATCACATCACTCTACACATCACTCTACACAACATTGAAAACATCACTCTGCACATCACTCAGCACAACATTGAAAACATCACTCTAAACTTCACTCTGCACAACATTGAAAACATCACTCTACACATCACTCTACACAACTTTGAAAACATCACACTACACTTCACTCTACACAACATTCAAAATATCACACTGTACCCCACTCTGCACAACATTGAATACATCACTCTATACATCACTCCACAGAACATTGAAAACATCACTCTACACATCACTCTCCACAACATTTACATATCACGCTACACATCACTCTACACAACATTGAAATCATCACTCTACACATCACTCAGCACAACATTGAAAACATCACTCTAGACATCACTCGACACAACAATGAAAACTTCACTCTACACATCACTCAGCACAACATTGAAAATATCACTCTACACATCACTCTGCACAACATTGAAAACATCACTCTACACATCATTCTACACAACTTTGAAAACATTACTCTACACTTCACTCTACACAACATTGAAAACATCACTCAAAACATCACTCTACACAACATTGAAAACATCACTCTGCAAATCACTCTACTCAACATTGAAAACATCACTCTACACAGCACTCTACACAACATTGAAAACATCACTCTACACAACAATCTACACAATATTGAAAACATCACTCTACACATCACTCTACACAACATTGAAAACATCACTCTAGACATCAACCTATACAATATTGAATACATCACTCTACACATCGCTCCACACAACATTGAAAACATCACTTTACCTATCACTCTGCACAACATTGAAAACATCACTCTACATATCACATCACTCTACACATCACTCTACACAACATTGAAAACATCACTCTGCACATCACTCAGCACAACATTGAAAACATCACTCTAAACTTCACTCTGCACAACATTGAAAACACTACTCTACACATCACTCTACACAACTTTGAAAACATCACACTACACTTCACTCTACACAACATTGAAAATATCACACTGTACCCCACTCTGCACAACATTGAATACATCACTCTATACATCACTCCACAGAACATTGAAAACATCACTCTACACATCACTCTCCACAACATTTACATATCACGCTACACATCACTCTACACAACATTGAAATCATCACTCTACACATCACTCAGCACAACATTGAAAACATCACTCTAGACATCACTCGGCACAACAATGAAAACTTCACTCTACACATCACTCGACACAACATTGAAAACATCACTATACACATCACTCTGCACAACATTGAAAACATCACTCTGCACATCACTCTGCACAACATTGAAAACATCACTCTACACATCACTCTACACAACATTGAAAACATCACTCTACACATCACTGAGCACAACATTGAAAACATCACTCTACACATCACTCTACACAACATTGAAAACATCACTCTGCACCTCACTCTGCACAACATTGAAAAAATCACTCTACACATCACTCTACACATCATTGTAGACATCACTCTACACATCACTCTACACACCATTGAAAACATCACTCTACACATCACTCTACACAACACTGAAAACATCACTCAACACTTCACTCTAAACAACATTGAAAACATCAATCTACACATCACTCTACAGAACATTGAAAACATCACTCTACACATCACTCGACACAACATTGTAAACATCACTCTACACATCACTCTGCACACCATTGAAAACATCACTATACACTTCACTCTACACAACATTGAAAACATCACTCTACACATCACTCTACACAACATTGAAAACATCACTCTACACATCACTCTACACAACATTGAAAACATCACTCTAGGCATCACTCGACACAACAATGAAAACTTCACTCTACACATCACTCGACACAACATTGAAAACATCACTATACACATCACTCTGCACAACATTGAAAACATCACTCTGCACATCACTCTGCACAACATTGAAAACATCACTCTACACATCACTCTACACAACATTGAAAACATCACTCAATACATCACTCCACACAACATTGAAATAATCACTCTACACATCAGTCTACACAACATTGTAGACATCACTCTAAACATCACTCTACACACCATTGAAAACATCACTCTACACATCACTCTACACAACACTGAAAACATCACTCAACACTTCACTCTAAACAACATTGAAAACATCAATCTACACATCACTCTACAGAACATTGAAAACATCACTCGACACATCACTCGACACAACATTGTAAACATCACTCTACACATCATGCTGCACACCATTGAAAACATCACTATACACTTCACTCTACACAACATTGAAAAGATCACTCTATACATCACTCTACACAACATTGAAAACATCACTCTACACATCACTCTACACAACATTGTAAACATCACTCTACACATGAGTCTACACAACATTGAAAAAATCACTCTGTACATCATTCAGCACAACATTGAAAACATCACTCTATACATCACTCTACATAACATTGAAAACATCACTCAATACATCACTCTCCACAACTTTGAAATATCACGCTACACATCACTCTGCACAACATTGAAAACATCACTCTACACATCACTCCACACAATATTGAAAACATCACTCGACACATCACTCTGCACAACATTGAAAACAACACTCTACACATCACTCTGCACAACATTGAAAACATCACTCTACACATCAATCTACACAACATTGAAAACATCACTCTACACTTCACTTTACACAACATTGAAAACATCACCCAACACATCACTCTACACAACATTGAAAACATCACACTGCACATCACTCTACACAATATTGAAAACATCACTCTACACAGCACTCTACACAACATTGAAAACATCACTCTACACAACAATCTACACAACATTGAAAACATTACTCTACACATCATGCTACACAACATTGAAAACATCAATCTACACAACAATCTACACAACATTGAAAACATCACTCGACACATCACTCTACACAATATTGAAAACATCACTCTACACAGCACTCTACACACCATTGAAAACATCACTCTACACATCACTCTACACAACATTGAAAACATCACTCTACACATCACTCTCCTCAACATTTAAATATCACGCGACACATCACTCTACACAACATTGAAATCATCACTCTACACATCACTCTGCACAACATTGAAAACTTCACTCTAGACATCACTCTACACAACATTGAAAACATCACTCTACACATCACTCGACACAACATTGAAAACATCACTATACACATCACTTTGCACAACATTGAAAACATCACTCTGCACATCACTCTACACAACATTGAAAACATCACTCTACACATCACTCAACACAACATTGAAAACATCACTCTACACATCACTGAGCACAACATTGAAAACATCACTCTACACATCACTCTGCACAACATTGAAAACATCACTCTACACATCACTCTACTCAACATTGAAAACATCACTCTGCACATCACTCTACACAATATTGAAAAAATCACTCTACACAGCACTCAACACAACATTGAAAACATCACTCTACACAGCAATCTACAAAACATTGAAAACATCACTCTGCACATCACTCTACACAACATTGAAAACATCACTCCACACATCAATCTATACAATATTGAAAACATCACTCTACATATCACTCTGCACAACATTGAAAACATCACTCTGCACATCACTCTACACAACATTGAAAACTTCACTCTACATATCACTCTGCACAACATTGAAATCATCACTCTACACATCACTCTGTACAACATAGAAAACATCACTCTGCACCTCACTCTGCACAACATTGAAAACATCACTCTACACATCACTCTACACAACATTGAAAATATCACTCTACACATCACTCAGCACAACATTGAAAACATCACTCTACACATCACTCTGCACAACATTGAAAACAACACTCTACACATCACTCTACACAACTTTGAAAAAATCAGTCTACACTTCACTCTACACAACATTGAAAACATCACTCTACACATCACTCTACAGAACATTGAAAACATCACTCTACACGTCACTCTACACAACATTGTAAACATCACTCTACACATGAGTCTACACAACATTGAAAAAATCACTCTGTACATCATTCAGCACAACATTGAAAACATCACTCTATACATCACTCTACATAACATTGAAAACATCACTCTACACATCACTCTCCACAACTTTGAAATATCACGCTACACATCACTCTGCACAACATTGAAAACATCACTCTACACTTCACTTTACACAACATTGTAAACATCACTCTACACATCACTCTGCACACCATTGAAAACATCACTATACACTTCACTCTACACAACATTGAACACATCACTCTACACATCACTCTACACAACATTGAAAACATCACTCTACACATCACTCTACACAACATTGAAAACAACACTCAATACATCACTCCACACAACATTGAAAAAATCACTCTACACATCAGTCTACACAACATTGTAGACATCACTCTAAACATCACTCTACACACCATTGAAAACATCACTCTACACATCACTCTACACAACACTGAAAACATCACTCAACACTTCACTCTAAACAACATTGAAAACATCAATCTACACATCACTCTACAGAACATTGAAAACATCACTCGACACATCACTCGACACAACATTGTAAACATCACTCTACACATCATGCTGCACACCATTGAAAACATCACTATACACTTCACTCTACACAACATTGAAAAGATCACTCTATACATCACTCTACACAACATTGAAAACATCACTCTACACATCACTCTACACAACATTGTAAACATCACTCTACACATGAGTCTACACAACATTGAAAAAATCACTCTGTACATCATTCAGCACAACATTGAAAACATCACTCTATACATCACTCTACATAACATTGAAAACATCACTCTACACATCACTCTCCACAACTTTGAAATATCACGCTACACATCACTCTGCACAACATTGAAAACATCACTCTACACATCACTCCACACAACATTGAAAACATCACTCTACACATCAATCTACACAACATTGAAAACATCACTCTACACTTCACTTTACACAACATTGAAAACATCACCCAACACATCACTCTACACAACATTGAAAACATCACACTGCACATCACTCTACACAATATTGAAAACATCACTCTACACAGCACTCTACACAACATTGAAAACATCACTCTACACAACAATCTACACAACATTGAAAACATTACTCTACACATCATGCTACACAACATTGAAAACATCAATCTACACAACAATCTACACAACATTGAAAACATCACTCGACACATCACTCTACACAATATTGAAAACATCACTCTACACAGCACTCTACACACCATTGAAAACATCACTCTACACATCACTCTACACAACATTGAAAACATCACTCTACACATCACTCTCCTCAACATTTAAATATCACGCGACACATCACTCTACACAACATTGAAATCATCACTCTACACATCACTCTGCACAACATTGAAAACTTCACTCTAGACATCACTCTACACAACATTGAAAACATCACTCTACACATCACTCGACACAACATTGAAAACATCACTATACACATCACTTTGCACAACATTGAAAACATCACTCTGCACATCACTCTACACAACATTGAAAACATCACTCTACACATCACTCAACACAACATTGAAAACATCACTCTACACATCACTGAGCACAACATTGAAAACATCACTCTACACATCACTCTGCACAACATTGAAAACATCACTCTACACATCACTCTACTCAACATTGAAAACATCACTCTGCACATCACTCTACACAATATTGAAAAAATCACTCTACACAGCACTCAACACAACATTGAAAACATCACTCTACACAGCAATCTACAAAACATTGAAAACATCACTCTGCACATCACTCTACACAACATTGAAAACATCACTCCACACATCAATCTATACAATATTGAAAACATCACTCTACATATCACTCTGCACAACATTGAAAACATCACTCTGCACATCACTCTACACAACATTGAAAACTTCACTCTACATATCACTCTGCACAACATTGAAATCATCACTCTACACATCACTCTGTACAACATAGAAAACATCACTCTGCACCTCACTCTGCACAACATTGAAAACATCACTCTACACATCACTCTACACAACATTGAAAATATCACTCTACACATCACTCAGCACAACATTGAAAACATCACTCTACACATCACTCTGCACAACATTGAAAACAACACTCTACACATCACTCTACACAACTTTGAAAAAATCAGTCTACACTTCACTCTACACAACATTGAAAACATCACTCTACACATCACTCTACAGAACATTGAAAACATCACTCTACACGTCACTCTACACAACATTGTAAACATCACTCTGCACATGAGTCTACACAACATTGAAAAAATCACTCTGTACATCATTCAGCACAACATTGAAAACATCACTCTATACATCACTCTACATAACATTGAAAACATCACTCTACACATCACTCTCCACAACTTTGAAATATCACGCTACACATCACTCTGCACAACATTGAAAACATCACTCTACACTTCACTTTACACAACATTGAAAACATCACTCTACACTTCACTTTACACAACATTGAAAACATCACCCAACACTTCACTCTACACAACATTGAAAACATCACTCTACACATCACTCTACACAACATTGAAAACATCACTCTACACATCACTCTACACAACATTGAAAACAACACTCTGTACATCACGCGACACAACATTGAAAAAATCACTCTACACATCAGTCTACACAACATTGTAGACATCACTCTAAACATCACTCTACACACCATTGAAAACATCACTCTGCACATCACTCTACACAACACTGAAAACATCACTCAACACTTCACTCTAAACAACATTGAAAACATCAATCTACACATCACTCTACAGAACATTGAAAACATCACTCGACACATCACTCGACACAACATTGTAAACATCACTCTACACATCACGCTGCACACCATTGAAAACATCACTATACACTTCACTCTACAGAACATTGAAAAGATCACTCTATACATCACTCTACACAACATTGAAAACATCACTCTACACATCACTCTACACAACATTGTAAACATCACTCTACACATGAGTCTACACAACATTGAAAAAATCACTCTGTACATCATTCAGCACAACATTGAAAACATCACTCTATACATCACTCTACATAACATTGAAAACATTACTCCACACATCACTCTCCACAACTTTGAAATATCACGCTGCACATCACTCTGCACAACATTGAAAACATAACTCTACACATCACTCCACGCAATATTGAAAACATCACTCGACACATCACTCTGCACAACATTGAAAACAACACTCTACACATCACTCTGCACAACATTGAAAACATCACTCTACACATCAATCTAAACAACATTGAAAACATCACTCTACACTTCACTTTACACAACATTGAAAACATCACCCAACACATCACTCGACACAACATTGAAAACATCACACTGCACATCACTCTACACAATATTGAAAACATCACTCTACACAGCACTCTACACAACATTGAAAACATCACTCTACACAACAATCTACACAACATTGAAAACATTACTCTACACATCATGCTACATAACATTGAAAACATCAATCTACACAACAATCTACACAACATTGAAAACATCACTCGACACATCACTCTACACAATATTGAAAACATCACTCTACACAGCACTCTACACACCATTGAAAACATCACTCTACACATCACTCTACACAACATTGAAAGCATCACTCTACACATCACTCTCCACAACATTTAAATATCACGCGACACATCACTCTACACAACATTGAAATCATCACTCTACACATCACTCTGCACAACATTGAAAACTTCACTCTAGACATCACTCTACACAACATTGAAAACATCAGTCTACACATCACTCGACACAACATTGAAAACATCACTATACACATCACTCTGCACAACATTGAAAACATCACTCTGCACATCACTCTACACAACATTGAAAACATCACTCTACACATCACTCAACACAACATTGAAAACATCATTCTACACATCACTGAGCACAACATTGAAAACATCACTCTACACATCACTCTGCACAACATTGAAAACATCACTCTACACATCACTCTACTCAACATTGAAAACATCACTCTGCACATCACTCTACACAATATTGAAAACATCACTCTACACAGCACTCAACACAACATTGAAAACATCACTCTACACAGCAATCTACAAAACATTGAAAACATCACTCTGCGCATCACTCTACACAACATTGAAAACATCACTCTACACATCAATCTATACAATATTGAAAACATCACTCTACATATCACTCTGCACAACATTGAAAACATCACTCTGCACATCACTCTACACAACATTGAAAACTTCACTCTACATATCACTCTGCACAACATTCAAATCATCACTCTACACATCACTCTGTACAACATAGAAAACATCACTCTGCACCTCACTCTGCACAACATTGAAAACATCACTCTACACATCACTCTACACAACATTGAAAATATCACTCTACACATCACTCAGCACAACATTGAAAACATCACTCTACACATCACTCTACACAACATTGAAAACATCACTCTGCACATCACTCTACTCAACATTGAAAACATCACTCTACACAGCACTCTACACAACATTGAAAACATCACTCTACACAACAATCTACACAACATTGAAAACATCACTCTACAAATCACTCTACTCAACATTGAAAACATCACTCTACACATCAATCTATACAATATTGAATATATCACTCTACACATCACTCCACACAACATTGAAAACATCACTTTACATATCACTCTGCACAACATTGAAAACCTCACTCGACACATCACTCAACACAACATTGAAAACTTCACTCTACATATCACTCTGCACAACAATGAAAACATCACTATACATATCACATCACTCGACACATCACTCCACACAACATTGAAAACATCACTCTACACATCACTCTACACAACATTGAAAACATCACTCTACACTTCACTCTACACAACATTGAAAACATCACTCTACACTACATTGAAAACATCACTCTACACATCACTCTACACAACATTGAAAACAACACTCTTTACATCACTCGACACAACATTGAAAAAATCACTCTACACATCACTCTACACAACATTGTAAACACCACTCGACACATCACTCTACACAACATTGAAAACATCACTCTACACTTCACTCTACACAACATTGAAAACATCACTCTACACTACATTGAAAACATCACTCTACACATCACTCTACACAACATTGATAACATCACTCTACACTTCACTCTACACAACACTGAAAACATCACTCAACATATCACTCTACACATCATTGAAAACATCAATCTACACATCACTCTGCAGAATATTGAAAACATTACTCTACACATCACTCTACACAACATTGAAAAATTCACTCTGTATATCATTCTGCACAACATTGAAAACATCACTCTACACATCACTCTACAGAACATTGAAAACATCACTCTACACATCACTCTCCACAACATTGAAATATGACGCTACACATCACTCTGCACAGCATTGAAAACATCACTCTACATATCACTCTGCACAACATTGAAAACATCACTCTACACATCACTCTACACAACATTGAAAACATCACTCTACACATCGCTCTACACAACATTGTAAACATCACTCTACACATCACTCTATACAACATAGAACACATCTCTCTGCACCTCACTCTGCACAACATTGAAAACATCACTCTACACATCACTCTACACAACATTGAAAACATCACTCTACACATCACTCAGCACAACATTGAAAACATCACTCTACACATCACTCTACACAACATTGAAAACAACACTCTATACATCACTCGACACAACATTGAAAAAATCACTCTACACATCAGTCTACACAACATTGTAGATATCACTCTAAACATCACTGTACACACCATTGAAAACATCACTCTACACATCACTCTACACAACACTGAAAACATCACTCAACACTTCACTCTAAACAACATTGAAATCATCAATCTACACATCACTCTACAGAACATTGAAAACATCACTCGACACATCACTCGACACAACATTGTAAACATCACTCTACACATCACTCTGCACACCATTGAAAACATCACTATACACTTCACTCTACACAACATTGAAAACATCACTCTATACATCACTCTACACAACATTGAAAACATCACTCTACACATCACTCTGCACAACATTGAAAACATCACTCTACACATCACTCTACACAATATTGAAAACATCACTCGACACATCACTCTGCACAACATTGAAAACAACACTCGACACATCACTCTGCACAACATTGAAAACATCACTCTACACATCATTCTACACAACATTGAAAACATCACTCTACACTTCACTTTACACAACATTGAAAACATCACCCAACACATCACTCTACACAACATTGAAAACATCACACTGCACATCACTCTACACAATATTGAAAACATCACTCTACACAGCACTCTACACAACATTGAAAACATCACTCTATACAACAATCTACACAACATTGAAAACATTACTCTACACATCATGCTACACAACATTGAAAACATCAATCTACACAACAATCTACACAACATTGAAAACATCACTCGACACATCACTCTACACAATATTGAAAACATCACTCTACACATCACTCTACACACCATTGAAAACATCACACTACACATCACTCTACACAACATTGAAAACATCACTCTATACATCACTCTACACAACATTGTAAACATCACTCTACACATGACTCTACTCAACATTGAAAAAATCACTCTGTACCCCACTCTGCACAACATTGAATACATCACTCTATACATCACTCTACAGAACATTGAAAACATCACTCTACACATCACTCTCCACAACATTTAAATATCACGCTACACATCACTCTACACAACATTGAAATCATCACTCTACACATCACTCTGCCCAACATTGAAAACTTCACTCTAGACATCACTCTACACAACATTGAAAACATCACTCTACACATCACTCGACACAACATTGAAAACATCACTATACACATCACTCTGCACAACATTGAAAACATCACTCTGCACATCACTCGACACAACATTGAAAACATCACTCGACACATCACTCAACACAGCATTGAAAACATCACTCTACACATCACTGAGCACAACATTGAAAACATCACTCTACACATCACTCTGCACAACATTGAAACCATCACTCTACACATCACTCTACTCAACATTGAAAACATCACGCTGCACATCACTCTACACAATATTGAAAACATCACTCTACACAGCACTCAACACAACATTGAAAACATCACTCTACACAGCAATCTACAAAACATTGAAAACATCACTCCACACATCACTCTACACAACATTGAAAACATCACTCTACACATCAATCTATACAATATTGAAAACATCACTCTACATATCACTCTGCACAACATTGAAAACATCACTCTGCACATCACTCTACACAACATTGAAAACATCACTCTACATATCACTCTTCACAACATTGAAATCATCACTCTACACATCACTCTATACAACATAGAAAACATCACTCTGCACCTCACTCTGCACAACATTGAAAACATCACTCTACACATCACTCTACACAACATTGAAAATATCACTCTACACATCACTCTACACAACATTGAATACATCACTCTGCACATCACTCTACACAACATTGAAAACATCACTCTACACATCACTCTACACAACATTGAAAACATCACTCTACACATCAATCTATACACTATTGGAAACATCAGTCTACACATCACTCCACACAACATTGAAAACATCATCCTACACATCACTCTACACAACATTGAAAACATCACTCTATACATCACTCAAAACAACATTGAAAACATCACTCTACACAACACTCTACACAGCATTGTAAACATCACTCTACACATGAGTCTACACAACATTGAAAAACCACTCTGTACATCATTCTGCACAACATTGAAAACATCACTCGACACATCACTGTACAGAACATTGAAAACATCACTCTACACATCACTCTCCACAACATTGAAATATCACGCTTCACATCACTCTGCACAACATTGAAAACATCACTCTACACATCACTCTACACAATATTGAAAACATCACTCTACACATCACTCTGCACAACATTGAAAACATCACTCTACACATCAATTTTCACAACATTGAAAACCTCACTCTACACATCACTCTACACAACATTGAAAACATCACTCTACACTTCACTTTACACAATATTGGAAACATCTCTCTACAAAGCACTCTACACAACATTGAAAATATCACTCTACACGTCACTCTACACAACATTGAAAACATCACTCTACACAACATTGTAAACATCACTCTACACATGACTCTACACAACATTGAAAATATCACTCTGTACCCCACTCTGCACAATATTGAATACATCACTCAATACATCACTCTGCAGAACATTGAAAACATCAGTCTACACATCACTCTCCACAACATTTAAATATCACGCTACACATTACTCTACACAACATTGAAATCATCACTCTACAGATCACTCTGCACAACATTGAAAACATCACTCTACACATCACTCTACACAACATTGAAAACATCACTCTACACATCACTCGACACAACATTGAAAACATCACTATATACATCACTCTGCGCAACATTGAAAACATCACTCTGCACATCACTCTGCACAACATTGAAAACATCACTCAACACATCACTCTACACAACATTGAAAACATCACTCTGCACATCACTCTACACAATATTGAAAACATCACTCTACACAGCACTCAACACAACATTGAAAACATCACTCTACACATCACTCTATACAACATAGAAAACATCACTCTGCACCTCACTCTGCACATCATTGAAAACATCACTCGACACATCACTCTACACAACATTGAAAATATCACTCTACACATCACTCAGCACAACATTGAAAATATCACTCTACACATCACTCTGCACAACATTGAAAACATCACTCTACACATCATTCTACACAACTTTGAAAACATCACTCTACACTTCACTCTACACAACATTGAAAACATCACTCAAAACATCACTCTACACAACATTGAAAACATCACTCTGCACATCACTCTACTCAACATTGAAAACATCACACTACACAGCACTCTACACAACATTGAAAACATCACTCTACACAACAATCTACACAACATTGAAAACATCACTCTACACATCACTCTACACAACACTGAAAACATCACTCAACACTTCACTCTAAACAACATTGAAAACATCAATCTACACATCACTCTACAGAACATTGAAAACATCACTCTACACATCACTCGACACAACATTGTAAACATCACTCTACACATCACTCTGCACACCATTGAAAACATCACTATACACTTCACTCTACACAACATTGAAAACATCACTCTACACATCACTCTACACAACATTGAAAACATCACTCTACACATCACTCTACACACCATTGAAAACATCACTCTACACATCACTCTACACAACACTGAAAACATCACTCAACACTTCACTCTAAACAACATTGAAAACATCAATCTACACATCACTCTACAGAACATTGAAAACATCACTCGACACATCACTCGACACAACATTGTAAACATCGCTCTACACATCACGCTGCACACCATTGAAAACATCACTATACACTTCACTCTACACAACATTGAAAAGATCACTCTATACATCACTCTACACAACATTGAAAACATCACTCTACACATCACTCTACACAACATTGTAAACATCACTCTACACATGAGTCTACACAACAATGAAAAAATCACTCTGTACATCATTCAGCACAACATTGAAAACATCACTCTATACATCACTCTACATAACATTGAAAACATCACTCTACACATCACTCCCCACAACTTTGAAATATCACGCTACACATCACTCTGCACAACATTGAAAACATCACTCTACACATCACTCCACACAATATTGAAAACATCACTCGACACATCACTCTGCACAACATTGAAAACAACACTCGATACATCACTCTGCACAACATTGAAAACAACACTCTACACATCAATCTACACAACATTGAAAACATCACTCTACACATCAATCTATACAATATTGAAAACATCACTCTACATATCACTCTGCACAACATTGAAAACATCACTCTGCACATCACTCTACACAACATTGAAAACATCACTCTACATATCACTCTGCACAACATTGAAATCATCACTCTACACATCACTCTATACAACATAGAAAACATCACTCTGCACCTCACTCTGCACATCATTGAAAACATCACTCTACACATCACTCTACACAACATTGAAAATATCACTCTACACTTCACTCAGCACAATATTGAAAACATCACTCTACACATCACTCTGCACAACATTGAAAACAACACTCTACACATCACTCTACACAACTTTGAAAAAATCAGTCTGCACTTCACTCTACACAACATTGAAAACATCACTCTACACATCACTCTACACAACATTGAATACATCACTCTGCACATCACTCTACTCAACATTGAAAACATCACTCTACACAGCACTCTACACAACATTGAAAACATCACTCTACACAACAATCTACACAACATTGAAAACATCACTCTACACATCACTCTACACAACATTGAAAACATCACTCTACACATCAATCTATACACTATTGGAAACATCAGTCTACACATCACTCCACACAACATTGAAAACATCATCCTACACATCACTCTACACAACATTGAAAACATCACTCTATACATCACTCAACACAACATTGAAAACATCACTCTACACAACACTCTACACAACATTGTAAACATCACTCTACACATGAGTCTACACAACATTGAAAAAATCACTCTGTACATCATTCTGCACAACATTGAAAACATCACTCTACACATCACTCTACAGAACATTGAAAACATCACTCTACACATCACTCTCCACAACATTGAAATATCACGCTTCACATCACTCTGCACAACATTGAAAACATCACTCTACACATCACTCTACACAATATTGAAAACATCACTCTACACATCACTCTGCACAACATTGAAAACATCACTCTACACATCAATTTTCACAACATTGAAAACCTCACTCTACACATCACTCTACACAACATTGAAAACATCACTCTACACTTCACTTTACACAATATTGGAAACATCTCTCTACACAGCACTCTACACAACATTGGAAATATCACTCTACACGTCACTCTACACAACATTGAAAACATCACTCTACACAACATTGTAAACATCACTCTACACATGACTCTACACAACATTGAAAATATCACTCTGTACCCCACTCTGCACAATATTGAATACATCACTCAATACATCACTCTACAGAACATTGAAAACATCACTCTACACATCACTCTCCACAACATTTAAATATCACGCTACACATTACTCTACACAACATTGAAATCATCACTCTACAGATCACTCTGCACAACATTGAAAACATCACTCTACACATCACTCTACACAACAATGAAAACATCACTCTACACATCACTCGACACAACATTGAAAACATCACTATACACATCACTCTGCGCAACATTGAAAACATCACTCTGCACATCACTCTGCACAACATGGAAAACATCACTCAACACATCACTCTACACAACATTGAAAACATCACTCTGCACATCACTCTACACAATATTGAAAACATCACTCTACACAGCACTCAACACAACATTGAAAACATCACTCTACACATCACTCTATACAACATAGAAAACATCACTCTGCACCTCACTCTGCACATCATTGAAAACATCACTCGACACATCACTCTACACAACATTGAAAACATCACTCTACACAACAATCTACACAACATTGAAAACATCACTCTACACATATCTACACAACATTGAAAACATCACTCTAGACATCAACCTATACAATATTGAATACATCACTCTACACATCGCTCCACACAACATTGAAAACATCACTTTACCTATCACTCTGCACAACATTGAAAACATCACTCTACATATCACATCACTCTACACATCACTCTACACAACATTGAAAACATCACTCTGCACATCACTCAGCACAACATTGAAAATATCACTCTAAACTTCACTCTGCACAACATTGAAAACATCACTCTACACATCACTCTACACAACTTTGAAAACATCACACTACACTTCACTCTACACAACATTGAAAATATCACACTGTACCCCACTCTGCACAACATTGAATACATCACTCTATACATCACTCTACAGAACATTGAAAACATCACTCTACACATCACTCTCCACAACATTTAAATATCACGCTACACATCACTCTACACATCATTGAAATCATCACTCTACACATCACTCAGCACAACATTGAAAACATCACTCTAGACATCACTCGACACAACAATGAAAACTTCACTCTACACATCACTCGACACAACATTGAAAACATCACTATACACATCACTCTGCACAACATTGAAAACATCACTCTGCACATCACTCTGCACAACATTGAAAACATCACTCTACACATCACTCTACACAACATTGAAAACATCACTCTACATATCACTGAGCACAACATTGAAAACATCACTCTACACATCACTCTACACAACATTGAAAACATCACTCTGCACCTCACTCTGCACAACATTGAAAAAATTACTCTACACATCACTCTACACATCATTGTAGACATCACTCTACACATCACTCTACACACCATTGAAAACATCACTCAACACTTCACTCTAAACAACATTGAAAAAATCAATCTACACATCACTCTACAGAACATTGAAAACATCACTCTACACATCACTCGACACAACATTGTAAACATCACTCTACACATCACTCTGCACACCATTGAAAACATCACTATACACTTCACTCTACACAACATTGAAAACATCACTCTACACATCACTCTACACAACATTGAAAACGTCACTCTACACATCACTCTACAGAACATTGAAAACATCACTCTACACATCACTCGACACAACATTGTAAACATCACTATACACTTCACTCTACACAACATTGAAAACATCACTCTACACATCACTCTACACAACATTGAAAACGACACTCTATACATCACTCGACACAACATTGAAAAAATCACTCTACACATCAGTCTACACAACATTGTAGACATCACTCTAAACATCACTCTACACACCATTGAAAACATCACTCTACACATCACTCTACACAACACTGAAAACATCACTCAACACTTCACTCTAAACAACATTGAAAACATCAATCTACACATCACTCTACAGAACATTGAAAACATCACTCGACAAATCACTCGACACAACATTGTAAACATCACTCTACACATCACGCTGCACACCATTGAAAACATCACTATACACTTCACTCTACACAACATTGAAAAGATCACTCTATACATCACTCTACACAACATTGACAACATCACTCTACACATCACTCTACACAACATTGTAAACATCACTCTACACATGAGTCTACACAACATTGAAAAAATCACTCTGTACATTATTCAGCACAACATTGAAAACATCACTCTACACATCACTCTGCACAACATTGAAAACATCACTCTACACATCAATCTACACAACATTGAAAACATCACTCTACACTTCACTTTACACAACATTGAAAACATCACCCAACACATCACTCTACACAACATTGAAAACATCACACTGCACATCACTCTACACAATATTGAAAACATCACTCTACACAGCACTCTACACAACATTGAAAACATCACTCTACACAACAATCTACACAACATTGAAAACATTACTCTACACATCATGCTACACAACATTGAAAACATCAATCTACACAACAATCTACACAACATTGAAAACATCACTCGACACATCACTCTACACAATATTGAAAACATCACTCTACACAGCACTCTACACACCATTGAAAACATCACTCTACACATCACTCTACACAACATTGAAAACATCACTCTACACATCACTCTCCACAACATTTAAATATCACGCGACACATCACTCTACACAACATTGAAATCATCACTCTACACATCACTCTACACAACATTGAAAGCTTCACTCTAGACATCACTCTACACAACATTGAAAACATCACTCTACACATCACTCTGCACAACATTGAAAACATCACTCTACACATCACTCAACACAACATTGAAAACATCACTCTACACATCACTGAGCACAACATTGAATACATCACTCTACACATCACTCTGCACAACATTGAAAACATCACTCTACACATCACTCTACTCAACATTGAAAACATCACTCTGCACATCACTCTACACAATATTGAAATCATCACTCTACACAGCACTCAACACAACATTGAAAACATCACTCTACACAGCAATCTACAAAATATTGAAAACATCACTCTGCACATCACTCTACACAACATTGAAAACATCACTCTACACATCAATCTATACAATATTGAAAACATCACTCTACATATCACTCTGCACAACATTGAAATCATCACTCTACACATCACTCTGTACAACATAGAAAACATCACTCTGCACCTCACTCTGCACAACATTGAAAACATCACTCTACACATCACTCTACACAACATTGAAAATATCACTCTACACATCACTCAGCACAACATTGAAAACATCACTCTACACATCACTCTGCACAACATTGAAAACAACACTCTACACATCACTCTGCACAACTTTGAAAAAATCAGTCTACACTTCACTCTACACAACATTGAAAACATCACTCTACACATCACTCTACACAACATTGAAAACATCACTCTGCACATCACTCTACTCAACATTGAAAACATCACTCTACACAGCACTCTACACAACATTGAAAACATCACTCTACACAGCAATCTACACAACATTGAAAACATCACTCTACACATCAATCTATACAATATTGAATATATCACTCTACACATCACTCCACACAACAGTGAAAACATCACTTTACATATCACTCTGCACAACATTGAAAACCTCACTCGACACATCACTCAACACAACATTGAAAACTTCACTCTACATATCACTCTGCACAACATTGAAAACATCACTATACATATCACATCACTCGACACATCACTCCACACAACATTGAAAACATCACTCTACACATCACTCGACACAACATTGTAAACATCACTCTACACATCACTCTGCACACCATTGAAAACATCACTATACACTTCACTCTACACAACATTGAAAACATCACTCTACACATCACTCTACACAACATTGAAAACGTCACTCTACACATCACTCTACACAACATTGAAAACGACACTCTATACATCACTCGACACAACATTGAAAAAATCACTCTACACATCAGTCTACACAACATTGTAGACATCACTCTAAACATCACTCTACACACCATTGAAAACATCACTCTACACATCACTCTACACAACACTGAAAACATCACTCAACACTTCACTCTAAACAACATTGAAAACATCAATCTACACATCACTCTACAGAACATTGAAAACATCACTCGACACATCACTCGACACAACATTGTAAACATCACTCTACACATCACGCTGCACACCATTGAAAACATCACTATACACTTCACTCTACACAACATTGAAAAGATCACTCTATACATCACTCTACACAACATTGACAACATCACTCTACACATCACTCTACACAACATTGTAAACATCACTCTACACATGAGTCTACACAACATTGAAAAAATCACTCTGTACATTATTCAGCACAACATTGAAAACATCACTCTACACATCACTCTGCACAACATTGAAAACATCACTCTACACATCAATCTACACAACATTGAAAACATCACTCTACACTTCACTTTACACAACATTGAAAACATCACCCAACACATCACTCTACACAACATTGAAAACATCACACTGCACATCACTCTACACAATATTGAAAACATCACTCTACACAGCACTCTACACAACATTGAAAACATCACTCTACACAACAATCTACACAACATTGAAAACATTACTCTACACATCATGCTACACAACATTGAAAACATCAATCTACACAACAATCTACACAACATTGAAAACATCACTCGACACATCACTCTACACAATATTGAAAACATCACTCTACACAGCACTCTACACACCATTGAAAACATCACTCTACACATCACTCTACACAACATTGAAAACATCACTCTACACATCACTCTCCACAACATTTAAATATCACGCGACACATCACTCTACACAACATTGAAATCATCACTCTACACATCACTCTACACAACATTGAAAGCTTCACTCTAGACATCACTCTACACAACATTGAAAACATCACTCTACACATCACTCTGCACAACATTGAAAACATCACTCTGCACATCACTCTACACAACATTGAAAACATCACTCTACACATCACTCAACACAACATTGAAAACATCACTCTACACATCACTGAGCACAACATTGAATAAATCACTCTACACATCACTCTGCACAACATTGAAAACATCACTCTACACATCACTCTACTCAACATTGAAAACATCACTCTGCACATCACTCTACACAATATTGAAATCATCACTCTACACAGCACTCAACACAACATTGAAAACATCACTCTACACAGCAATCTACAAAATATTGAAAACATCACTCTGCACATCACTCTACACAACATTGAAAACATCACTCTACACATCAATCTATACAATATTGAAAACATCACTCTACATATCACTCTGCACAACATTGAAATCATCACTCTACACATCACTCTGTACAACATAGAAAACATCACTCTGCACCTCACTCTGCACAACATTGAAAACATCACTCTACACATCACTCTACACAACATTGAAAATATCACTCTACACATCACTCAGCACAACATTGAAAACATCACTCTACACATCACTCTGCACAACATTGAAAACAACACTCTACACATCACTCTGCACAACTTTGAAAAAATCAGTCTACACTTCACTCTACACAACATTGAAAACATCACTCTACACATCACTCTACACAACATTGAAAACATCACTCTGCACATCACTCTACTCAACATTGAAAACATCACTCTACACAGCACTCTACACAACATTGAAAACATCACTCTACACAGCAATCTACACAACATTGAAAACATCACTCTACACATCAATCTATACAATATTGAATATATCACTCTACACATCACTCCACACAACAGTGAAAACATCACTTTACATATCACTCTGCACAACATTGAAAACCTCACTCGACACATCACTCAACACAACATTGAAAACTTCACTCTACATATCACTCTGCACAACATTGAAAACATCACTATACATATCACATCACTCGACACATCACTCCACACAACATTGAAAACATCACTCTACACATCACTCTGCACAACATTGAAAACTTCACTCTACACTTCACTCTACACAACATTGAAAACATCACTCTACACTACATTGAAAACATCACTCTACACATCACTCTACACAACATTGAAAACAACACTCTTTACATCACTCGACACAACATTGAAAAAATCACTCTACACATCACTCTACACAACATTGTAAACACCACTCTACACATCACTCTACACACCATTGATAACATCACTCTACACTTCACTCTACACAACACTGAAAACATCACTCAACACATCACTCTACACATCATTGAAAACATCAATCTACACATCACTCTGCAGAATATTGAAAACATCACTCTACACATCACTCTACACAACATTGAAAAATTCACTCTGTACATCATTCTGCACAACATTGAAAACATCACTCTACACATCACTCTACAGAACATTGAAAACATCACTCTGCACATCACTCTCCACAACATTGAAATATGACGCTACACATCACTCTGCACAGCATTGAAAACATCACTCTACATATCACTCTGCACAACATTGAAAACATCACTCTACACATCACTCTACACAACATTGAAAACATCACTCTACACATCGCTCTACACAACATTGTAAACATCACTCTACACATCACTCTATACAACATAGAAAACATCTCTCTGCACCTCACTCTGCACAACATTGAAAACATCACTCTACACATCACTCTACACAACATTGAAAACATCACTCTACACATCACTCAGCACAACATTGAAAACATCACTCTACACATCACTCTACACAACATTGAAAACAACACTCTATACATCACTCGACACAACATTGAAAAAATCACTCTACACATCAGTCTACACAACATTGTAGACATCACTCTAAACATCACTCTACACACCATTGAAAACATCACTCTACACATCACTCTACACAACACTGAAAACATCACTCAACACTTCACTCTAAACAACATTGAAAACATCAATCTACACATCAGTCTACAGAACATTGAAAACATCACTCGACACATCACTCGACACAACATTGTAAACATCACTCTACACATCACTCTGCACACCATTGAAAACATCACTATACACTTCACTCTACACAACATTGAAAACATCACTCTATACATCACTCTACACAACATTGAAAACATCACTCTACACATCGCTCTACACAACATTTTAAACATCACTCTACACATGAGTCTACACAACATTGAAAAAATCACTCTGTACATCATTCAGCACAACATTGAAAACATCACTCTACACATCACTCTACATAACATTGAAAACATCACTCTACACATCACTCTCCACAACATTGAAATATCACGCTACACATCACTCTGCACAACATTGAAAACAACACTCTACACATCACTCTACACAATATTGAAAACATCACTCGACACATCACTCTGCACAACATTGAAAACAACACTCTACACATCACTCTGCACAACATTGAAAACATCACTCTACACATCATTCTACACAACATTGAAAACATCACTCTACACTTCACTTTACACAACATTGAAAAGATCACCCAACACATCACTCTACACAACATTGAAAACATCACACTGCACATCACTCTACACAATATTGAAAACATCACTCTACACAGCACTCTACACAACATTGAAAACATCACTCTACACAACAATCTACACAACATTGAAAACATTACTCTACACATCATGCTACACAACATTGAAAACATCAATCTACACAACAATCTACACAACATTGAAAACATCACTCGACACATCACTCTACACAATATTGAAAAAATCACTCTACACAGCACTCTACACACCATTGAAAACATCACACTACACATCACTCTACACAACATTGAAAACATCACTCTATACATCACTCTACACAACATTGTAAACATCACTCTACACATGACTCTACACAACATTGAAAAAATCACTCTGTACCCCACTCTGCACAACATTGAATACATCACTCTATACATCACTCTACAGAACATTGAAAACATCACTCTACACATCACTCTCCACAACATTTAAATATCACGCTACACATCACTCTACACAACATTGAAATCATCACTCTACACATCACTCTGCACAACATTGAAAACTTCACTCTAGACATCACTCTACACAACATTGAAAACATCACTCTACACATCACTCGACACAACATTGAAAACATCACTATACACATCACTCTGCACAACATTGAAAACATCACTCTGCACATCACTCTACACAACATTGAAAACATCACTCGACACATCACTCAACACAACATTGAAAACATCACTCTACACATCACTGAGCACAACATTGAAAACATCACTCTACACATCACTCTGCACAACATTGAAAACATCACTCTACACATCACTCTACTCAACATTGAAAACATCACTCTGCACATCACTCTACACAATATTGAAAACATCACTCTACGCAGCACTCAACACAACATTGAAAACATCACTCTACACAGCAATCTACAAAACATTGAAAACATCACTCTACACATCACTCTACACAACATTGAAAACATCACTCTACACATCA
The DNA here is from genome assembly GCF_044704955.1 of Pristiophorus japonicus. NCBI lineage: Eukaryota > Metazoa > Chordata > Chondrichthyes > Pristiophoridae > Pristiophorus > Pristiophorus japonicus. Next base: position 12,862,828 of record NC_092005.1, read on the forward strand.
ATCTATACAATATTGAAAACATCACTCTACATATCACTCTGCACAACATTGAAAACATCACTCTGCACATCACTCTACACAACATTGAAAACATCACTCTACATATCACTCTGCACAACATTGAAATCATCACTCTACACATCACTCTATACAACATAGAAAACATCACTCTGCACCTCACTCTGCACAACATTGAAAACATCACTCTACACATCACTCTACACAACATTGAAAATATCACTCTACACATCACTCAGCACAATATTGAAAACATCACTCCACACATCACTCTGCACAACATTGAAAACAACACTCTACACATCACTCTACACAACTTTGAAAAAATCAGTCTACACTTCACTCTACACAACATTGAAAACATCACTCTACACATCACTCTATACAACATAGAAAACATCTCTCTGCACCTCACTCTGCACAACATTGAAAACATCAACTCTACACATCACTCTACACAACATTGAAAACATCACTCTACACATCACTCAGCACAACATTGAAAACATCACTCTACACATCACTCTACACAACATTGAAAACAACACTCTACACTTCACTCTACACAACATTGAAAACATCACTCTACACATCACTCTATACAACATAGAAAACATCTCTCTGCACATCACTCTACACAACATTGAAAACATCACTCTACACATCAATCTATACAATATTGAAAACATCACTCTACATATCACTCTGCACAACATTGAAAACATCACTCTGCACATCACTCTACACAACATTGAAAACATCACTCTACATATCACTCTGCACAACATTGAAATCATCACTCTACACATCACTCTATACAACATAGAAAACATCACTCTGCACCTCACTCTGCACAACATTGAAAACATCACTCTACACATCACTCTACACAACATTGAAAATATCACTCTACACATCACTCAGCACAATATTGAAAACATCACTCCACACATCACTCTGCACAACATTGAAAACAACACTCTACACATCACTCTACACAACTTTGAAAAAATCAGTCTACACTTCACTCTACACAACATTGAAAACATCACTCTACACATCACTCTACACAACAATGAATACATCACTCTGCACATCACTCTACTCAACATTGAAAACATCACTCTACACAGCACTCTACACAACATTGAAAACATCACTCTACACAACAATCTACACAACATTGAAAACATCACTCTACAAATCACTCTACACAACATTGAAAACATCACTCTACACATCAATCTATACAATATTGAATATATCACTCTAAACATCACTCCACACAACATTGAAAACATCACTTTACATATCACTCTGCACAACATTGAAAACCTCACTCGACACATCACTCATCACAACATTGAAAACTTCACTCTACATATCACTCTGCACAACAATGAAAAAATCACTCTACATATCACATCACTCTACACATCACTCGACACAACATTGAAAAAATCACTCTACACATCACTCTACACAACATTGTAAACACCACTCTACACATCACTCTACACACCATTGATAACATCACTCTACACTTCACTCTACACAACACTGAAAACATCACTCAACACATCACTCTACACAACATTGAAAAATTCAATCTGCACATCACTCTGCAGAATATTGAAAACATCACTCTACACATCACTCTACACAACATTGAAAAATTCACTCTCTACATCATTCTGCACAACATTGAAAACATCACTCTACACATCACTCTACAGAACATTGAAAACATCACTCTACACATCACTCTCCACAACATTGAAATATGACGCTACACATCACTCTGCACAGCATTGAAAACATCACTCTACATATCACTCTGCACAACATTGAAAACATCACTCTACACATCACTCTACACAACATTGAAAACATCACTCTACACATCGCTCTACACAACATTGAAAACATCACTCTACACATCACTCTATACAACATAGAAACATCTCTCTGCACCTTTCTCTGCACAACATTGAAAACATCACTCTACTCATCACTCTACACAACATTGAAAACATCACTCTACACATCACTCAGCACAACATTGAAAACATCACTCTACACATCACTCTGCCCAACATTGAAAACATCACTCTACACATCACTCGTAACAACTTTGAAAACATCACTCTGCACTTGACTCTACACAACATTGAAAAAAACACTCTGTACATCATTCTGCACAACATTGAAAACATCACTCTACATATCACTCTACAGAACATTGAAAACATCACTCTGCACATCACTCTCCACAACATTGAAATATCACGCTACACATCACTCTGCACAACATTGAAAACATCTCTCTACACATCACTCTGCACAAAATTGAAAACATCACTCTACACAACATTGAAAACATCACTCTACACATCACTCTACACAACATTGAAAAAATCAGTCTACACATCACTCTATACAACATGGAAAACATCACTCTGCACCTCACTCTGCACAACATTGAAAACATCACTGTACACATCAATCTGCACAACATTGGAAACTTCACTCTACGTATCACTCTGCACAACATTGAAAACATTACCCTACACATTACATCACTCTACACATCACTCTACACAACATTGAAAACCTCACTCTACACATCACTCTACACAACATTGAAAACATCACTCTACACATCACTCTACACAACATTGTAAACATCACTCTACACATCACTCTACACCCCATTGAAAACATCACTCTACACATCACTCTACACAACACTGAAAACATCACTCAACACATCACTCGACACAACATTGAAAACATCAATCTACACATCACTCGACAGAATATTGAAAACATCACTCTACACAACACTCTACACAACATTGAAAACATCAATCTACACATCACTCGACAGAATATTGAAAACATCACTCTACACATCACTCTACACAACATTGAAAACATCACTCTATAAATCACTCTACAGAACATTGAAAACATCACTCTACACATCACTCTACACAACATTGAACACATCACTACACTTCTCTCTACACAATATTGAAAACATCACTCTACACATCAATCTATACAATATTGAAAACATCACTCTACACATCACTCCACACAACATTGAAAACATCACTCTACATATCACTCTGCACAACATTGAAAACCTCACTCTAAACATCACTCCACACAACATTGAAAAAAACACTCTACATATCACTCTGCACAACATTGAAAACATCACTCTACATATCACATCACTCTACACACCACTCTACACAACATTGAAAACATCACTCTATACATCACTCTACACAGCATTGTGCACATAACTCTACACATCACTCTGCACAACATTGAGAACATCACTCTGCACATCACTCTACACAACATTGAAAACATCACTCTACACATCACTCGACACAACATTGAAAACATTACTCTACACATCACTCTACAGAACATTGAAAACATTACTCTCCACATCACTCTGCACAACATTAAAACCATCACTCTATACATCACTCTACACAACATTGTAAACATCACTCTACAAATGACTCTACACAACATTGAAAAAATCACTCTGTACCCCACTCTGCACAACATTGAATACATCACTCTATACATCACTCTACAGAACATTGAAAACATCACTCTGCACCTCACTCTCCACAACATTGAAATATCACGCTACACATCACTCTACACAACATTGAAATCATCACTCTACACATCACTCTACACAACATTGAAAACATCACTCTACACATCACTCTACACAACATTGAAAACATCAATCTACACAGCACTCTACACAACATTGAAAACATTACTCAACACATCACTCTACACAACATTGAAAACATCATTCTCTACATCACTCTGCACAACATTGAAAACATCACTCTGCACATCACTCTGCACAACATTGAAAACATCACTCTATACAACATTGAAAACATCACTCTACACATCACTCTGCACAACATTGAAAACATCACTCTGCACAACACTCTGCACAACATTGAAAACATCACTCTACACATCACTCTACACAACATTGAAAACATCACTCTACAGTTCACTTTACACAACATTGAAAACATCACTCAACACATCACTCTACACAACATTGAAAACATCACTCTGCACATCACTCTACACAATATTGAAAACATCACTCTACACAGCACTCTACACAACTTTGAAAACATCACTCTACACAACAATCTACACAACATTGAAAACATCACTCTACACATCAATCTATACAATATTGAAAACATCACTCGACACATCACTCCACACAACATTGAAAACATCACTCTGCATATCACTCTGCACAACAATGAAAACATCACTCTACACATCACTCGACACAACATTGAAAACATTACATATCACTCTGCACAACATTGAAAACATCACTCTACACATCACTCTATACAACATAGAAAACATCACTCTGCACCTCACTCTGCCCAACATTGAAAACATCACTCTACACATCACTCCACACAACATTGAAAACATCACTCTACACATCACACAGCACAATATTGAAAACATCACTCTACACATCACTCTGCACAACATTGAAAACATCACTCCACACATCACTCTACACAACTTTGAAAACATCACTCTACACTTCACTCTACACAACATTGAAAACATCACACAACACATCACTCTACACAACATTGAAAACATCACTCTACACAGCACTCTACGCAACATTGAAAACATCACTCTACACAACAATATACACAACATTGAAAACATCACTCTACCCATCACTCTACACAACATTGAAAACATCACTCTACACATCAATCTATACAATATTGAATACATCACTCTACACATCACTCCACACAACATTGAAAACATCACTCTACATATCACTCTGCACAACATTGAAAACATCACTCTACACATCACTCTACACAACATTGAAAATTTCACTCTACATATCACTCTGCACAACATTGAAAACATCACTATACATATCACATCACTCTACACAACATTGAAAACATCACTCTACACATCACTCTGCACAACATTGAAAACATCACTCTGCACAACACTCTGCACAACATTGAAAACATCACTCTACACATCACTCTACACAACATTGAAAACATCACTCTGCAGTTCACTTTACACAACATTGAAAACATCACTCTACACATCAATCTACACAACATTGAAATCATCACTCTACACATCACTCTGCACAACATTGAAAACATCACTCTACACAACATTGAAAACATCACTCTACACATCACTCGACACAACATTGAAAAAATCAATCTACACAGCACTCTACAGTATATTGAAAACATTACTCAACACATCACTCTACACAACATTGAAAACATCACTCTTTATATCACTCTGCACAACATTGAAAACATCACTCTGCACATCACTCTGCACAACATTGAAAACATCACTCTACACATCACTCGACACAACATTGAAAACATCAATCTACACAGCACTCTACACAACATTGAAAACATTACTCAACACATCACTCTACACAACATTGAAAACATCACTCTACACATCACTCTAAACAACATTGAAAACATCACTCTACACTTCACTCTACACAACATTGAAAACATCACTCTACACTACATTGAAAACATCACTCTACACATCACTCTACACAACATTGAAAACAACACTCTATACATCACTCGACACAACATTGAAAAAATCACTCTAAACATCACTCTGCACAACTTTGACAACATCACTCTGCACATCACTCTACACATCATTGAAAACATCACTCTATACATCAATCTACACAGCATTGTAAACATCACTCTACACATCACTCTGCACAACATTGAGAACATCACTCTGCACATCACTCTACACAACATTGAAAACATCACTCGACACAACATTGAAACCATTACTCTAAATATCACTCTACAGACATTGAAAACATCACTCTACACATCACTCTGCACAACATTGAAAACATCACTTTATACATCACTCTACACAACATTGTACCCATCACTCTAGACATGACTCGACACAACATTGAAAAAATCACTCTGTATCCCACTCTGCACAACATTGAATACATCACTCTATACGTCACTGTACAGAACATTGAAAACATCACTCTGCACCTCACTCTCCACAACATTGAAATACCACGCTACACATCACTCTACACAACATTGAAATAATCACTCTACACATCACTCTGCACAACATTGAAAACATCACTCTACACATCACTCTACACAACATTGAAAACATCACTCTACACATCACACAGCACAATATTGAAAACATCACTCAACACATCACTCTACACAACATTGAAAACATCACTCTACACAACATTGAAAACATCACTCCACACATCACTCTGCACAACATTGAAAACTTCACTCTACACATCACTCTGCACAACATTGAAAACATCACTCTACACATCACTCTACACAACATTGAAAACATCACTCTTCACTTCACTTTACACAACATTGAGAACATCACTCAACACATCACTCTACACAACATTGAAAACATCACTCTGCACATCACTCTACACAATATTGAAAACATCACTCTACACAGCACTCTACCCAACATTGAAAACATCACTCTACACAACAATCTACACAACATTGAAAAAATCACTCTACACATCACTCAACACAACATTGAAAACATCACTCTACACATCAATCTATACAATATTGAATAAATCACTCTACACATCACTCGACACAACATTGAAAACATCACTTTTCATATCATTCTGCACAACATTGAAAACATCACTCTACACATCACTCTATACAACATAGAAAACATCACTCTGCACCTCACTCTGCACAACATTGAAAACATCACTCTGCACATCACTCCACACATCATTGAAAACATCACTCTACACATCACTCAGCACAACATTGAAAACATCACTCTACACATCACTCTGCACAACATTGAAACCATCACTCTACACATCACTCTACACAACTTTGAAAATATCACTCTACACTTCACTCCACACAACATTGAAAACATCACTCAACACATCACTCTACACAACATTGAAAACATCACTCTGCACATGACTCTACACAACATTGAAAACATCACTCTGCACATGACTCTACACAACATTGAAAACATCACTCTGCACATGACTCTACACAACATTGAAAACATCACTCTACACAGCACTCTAAACAACATTGAAAAGATCACTCTACACAACAGTCTACACAACATTGAAAAGATCACTCTACACATCACTCTACACAACATTGAAAACATCACTCTACACATCAATCTATACAATATTGAATACATCACTCTACACATCACTCCACACAACATTGAAAACATCACTCTACATATCACTCTGCACAACATTGAAAACATCACTCTACACATCACTCTACACAACATTGAAAACATCACTCTACATATCACTCTGCACAACATTGAAAACATCAATATACATATCACATCACTCTACACAACATTGAAAACATCACTCTACACATCACTCTAAACAACATTGAAAACATCACTCTACACTTCACTCTACACAACATTGAAAACATCACTCTACACTACATTGAAAACATCACTCTACACATCACTCTACACAACATTGAAAACAACACTCTATACATCACTCGACACAACAATGAAAAATTCACTCTACACATCACTCTGCACAACATTGAGAACAGCACTCTGCACATCACTCTTCACAACATTGAAAACATCACTCTCTACATCACTCTACACAGCATTGTAAACATCACTCTACACATCACTCTGCACAACATTGAGTACATCACTCGGCACATCACTCTACACAAAATTGAAAACATCACTCTACACATCACTCGACACAACATTGAAAACATTACTCTACATATCACTCTACAGAACATTGAAAACATCACTCTACACATCACTCTGCACAACATTGAAAACATCACTCTATACATCACTCTAAACAACATTGTAAACATCACTCTACACATGACTCTACACAACATTGAATACATCACTGTATACGTCACTCTACAGAACATTGAACACATCACTCTACACCTCACTCTCCACAACATTGAAATATCACTCTACACATCACTCTACACAACATTGAAAACATCACTCTACACATCACTCTACACAACATTGAAAACATCACTCTACAGTTCACTTTACACAACATTGAAAACATCACTCTACACATCAATCTACACAACATTGAAATCATCACTCTACACATCACTCTGCACAACATTGAAAACATCACTCTACACATCACTCTACACAACATTGAAAACATCACTCTACACATCACTCGACACAACATTGAAAACATCAATCTACACAGCACTCTACAGTATATTGAAAACATTACTCAACACATCACTCTACACAACATTGAAAACATCACTCTTTATATCACTCTGCACAACATTGAAAACATCACTCTGCACATCACTCTGCACAACATTGAAAACATCACTCTACACATCACTCGACACAACATTGAAAACATCAATCTACACAGCACTCTACACAACATTGAAAACATTACTCAACACATCACTCTACACAACATTGAAAACATCACTCTACACATCACTCTAAACAACATTGAAAACATCACTCTACACTTCACTCTACACAACATTGAAAACATCACTCTACACTACATTGAAAACATCACTCTACACATCACTCTACACAACATTGAAAACAACACTCTATACATCACTCGACACAACATTGAAAAAATCACTCTACACATCACTCTGCACAACATTGACAACATCACTCTGCACATCACTCTACACATCATTGAAAACATCACTCTATACATCACTCTACACAGCATTGTAAACATCACTCTACACATCACTCTGCACAACATTGAGAACATCACTCTGCACATCACTCTACACAACATTGAAAACATCACTCGACACAACATTGAAACCATTACTCTAAATATCACTCTACAGAACATTGAAAACATCACTCTACACATCACTCTGCACAACATTGAAAACATCACTTTATACATCACTCTACACAACATTGTAACCATCACTCTAGACATGACTCTACACAACATTGAAAAAATCACTCTGTATCCCACTCTGCACAACATTGAATACATCACTCTATACGTCACTGTACAGAACATTGAAAACATCACTCTACACCTCACTCTCCACAACATTGAAATACCACGCTACACATCACTCTACACAGCATTGAAATAATCACTCTACACATCACTCTGCACAACATTGAAAACATCACTCTACACATCACTCTACACAACATTGAAAACATCACTCTACACATCACACAGCACAATATTGAAAACATCACTCAACACATCACTCTACACAACATTGAAAACATCACTCTACACAACATTGAAAACATCACTCCACACATCACTCTGCACAACATTGAAAACTTCACTCTACACATCACTCTGCACAACATTGAAAACATCACTCTGCACATCACTCTACACAATATTGAAAACATCACTCGACACAGCACTCTACACAACATTGAAAACATCACTCTACACAACAATCTACACAACATTGAAAACATCACTCTACACAGCACTCTACCCAACATTGAAAACATCACTCTACACAACAATCTACACAACATTGAAAAAATCACTCTACACATCACTCAACACAACATTGAAAACATCACTCTACACATCAATCTATACAATATTGAATAAATCTCTCTACACATCACTCGACACAACATTGAAAACATCACTTTTCATATCACTCTGCACAACATTGAAAACATCACTCTACACATCACTCTATACAACATAGAAAACATCACTCTGCACCTCACTCTGCACAACATTGAAAACATCACTCTGCACATCACTCCACACATCATTGAAAACATCTCTCTACACATCACTCAGCACAACATTGAAAACATCACTCTACACATCACTCTGCACAACATTGAAACCATCACTCTACACATCACTCTACACAACTTTGAAAATATCACTCTACACTTCACTCCACACAACATTGAAAACATCACTCAACACATCACTCTACACAACATTGAAAACATCACTCTACACAGCACTCTACGCAACATTGAAAACATCACTCTACACAACAATATACACAACATTGAAAACATCACTCTACCCATCACTCTACACAACATTGAAAACATCACTCTACACATCAATCTATACAATATTGAATACATCACTCTACACATCACTCCACACAACATTGAAAACATCACTCTACATATCACTCTGCACAACATTGAAAACATCACTCTACACATCACTCTACACAAAATTGAAAATTTCACTCTACATATCACTCTGCACAACATTGAAAACATCACTATACATATCACATCACTCTACACAACATTGAAAACATCACTCTACACATCACTCTGCACAACATTGAAAACATCACTCTGCACAACACTCTGCACAACATTGAAAACATCACTCTACACATCACTCTACACAACATTGAAAACATCACTCTGCAGTTCACTTTACACAACATTGAAAACATCACTCTACACATCAATGTACACAACATTGAAATCATCACTCTACACATCACTCTGCACAACATTGAAAACATCACTCTACACAACATTGAAAACATCACTCTACACATCACTCGACACAACATTGAAAAAATCAATCTACACAGCACTCTACAGTATATTGAAAACATTACTCAACACATCACTCTACACAACATTGAAAACATCACTCTTTATATCACTCTGCACAACATTGAAAACATCACTCTGCACATCACTCTGCACAACATTGAAAACATCACTCTACACATCACTCGACACAACATTGAAAACATCAATCTACACAGCACTCTACACAACATTGAAAACATTACTCAACACATCACTCTACACAACATTGAAAACATCACTCTACACATCACTCTAAACAACATTGAAAACATCACTCTACACTTCACTCTACACAACATTGAAAACATCACTCTACACTACATTGAAAACATCACTCTACACATCACTCTACACAACATTGAAAACAACACTCTATACATCACTCGACACAACATTGAAAAAATCACTCTAAACATCGCTCTGCACAACTTTGACAACATCACTCTGCACATCACTCTACACATCATTGAAAACATCACTCTATACATCAATCTACACAGCATTGTAAACATCACTCTACACATCACTCTGCACAACATTGAGAACATCACTCTGCACATCACTCTACACAACATTGAAAACATCACTCGACACAACATTGAAACCATTACTCTAAATATCACTCTACAGACATTGAAAACATCACTCTACACATCACTCTGCACAACATTGAAAACATCACTTTATACATCACTCTACACAACATTGTAACCATCACTCTAGACATGACTCGACACAACATTGAAAAAATCACTCTGTATCCCACTCTGCACAACATTGAATACATCACTCTATACGTCACTGTACAGAACATTGAAAACATCACTCTGCACCTCACTCTCCACAACATTGAAATACCACGCTACACATCACTCTACACAACATTGAAATAATCACTCTACACATCACTCTGCACAACATTGAAAACATCACTCTACACATCACTCTACACAACATTGAAAACATCACTCTACACATCACACAGCACAATATTGAAAACATCACTCAACACATCACTCTACACAACATTGAAAACATCACTCTACACAACATTGAAAACATCACTCCACACATCACTCTGCACAACATTGAAAACTTCACTCTACACATCACTCTGCACAACATTGAAAACATCACTCTACACATCACTCTACACAACATTGAAAACATCACTCTTCACTTCACTTTACACAACATTGAGAACATCACTCAACACATCACTCTACACAACATTGAAAACATCACTCTGCACATCACTCCACACAATATTGAAAACATCACTCTACACAGCACTCTACCCAACATTGAAAACATCACTCTACACAACAATCTACACAACATTGAAAAAATCACTCTACACATCACTCAACACAACATTGAAAACATCACTCTACACATCAATCTATACAATATTGAATAAATCACTCTACACATCACTCGACACAACATTGAAAACATCACTTTTCATATCACTCTGCACAACATTGAAAACATCACTCTACACATCACTCTATACAACATAGAAAACATCACTCTGCACCTCACTCTGCACAACATTGAAAACATCACTCTGCACATCACTCCACACATCATTGAAAACATCACTCTACACATCACTCAGCACAACATTGAAAACATCACTCTACACATCACTCTGCACAACATTGAAAACATCACTCTACACATCACTCTACACAACTTTGAAAACATCACTCTACACTTCACTCCACACAACATTGAAAACATCACTCAACACATCACTCTACACAACATTGAAAACATCACTCTGCACATGACTCTACACAACATTGAAAACATCACTCTACACAGCACTCTAAACAACATTGAAAAGATCACTCTACACAACAGTCTACACAACATTGAAAAGATCACTCTACACATCACTCTACACAACATTGAAAACATCACTCTACACATCAATCTATACAATATTGAATACATCACTCTACACATCACTCCACACAACATTGAAAACATCACTCTACATATCACTCTGCACAACATTGAAAACATCACTCTACACATCACTGTACACAACATTGAAAACATCACTCTACATATCACTCTGCACAACATTGAAAACATCAATATACATATCACATCACTCTACACAACATTGAAAACATCACTCTACACATCACTCTAAACAACATTGAAAACATCACTCTACACTTCACTCTACACAACATTGAAAACATCACTCTACACTACATTGAAAACATCACTCTACACATCACTCTACACAACATTGAAAACAACACTCTATACATCACTCGACACAACAATGAAAAAATCACTCTACACATCACTCTGCACAACATTGAGAACAGCACTCTGCACATCACTCTTCACAACATTGAAAACATCACTCTCTACATCACTCTACACAGCATTGTAAACATCACTCTACACATCACTCTGCACAACATTGAGTACATCACTCGGCACATCACTCTACACAAAATTGAAAACATCACTCTACACATCACTCGACACAACATTGAAAACATTACTCTACATATCACTCTACAGAACATTGAAAACATCACTCTACACATCACTCTGCACAACATTGAAAACATCACTCTATACATCACTCTAAACAACATTGTAAACATCACTCTACACATGACTCTACACAACATTGAATACATCACTGTATACGTCACTCTACAGAACATTGAACACATCACTCTACACCTCACTCTCCACAACATTGAAATATCACTCTACACATCACTCTACACAACATTGAAAACATCACTCTACACATCACTCTACACAACATTGAAAACATCACTCTACAGTTCACTTTACACAACATTGAAAACATCACTCTACACATCAATCTACACAACATTGAAATCATCACTCTACACATCACTCTGCACAACATTGAAAACATCACTCTACACATCACTCTACACAACATTGAAAACATCACTCTACACATCACTCGACACAACATTGAAAACATCAATCTACACAGCACTCTACAGTATATTGAAAACATTACTCAACACATCACTCTACACAACATTGAAAACATCACTCTTTATATCACTCTGCACAACATTGAAAACATCACTCTGCACATCACTCTGCACAACATTGAAAACATCACTCTACACATCACTCGACACAACATTGAAAACATCAATCTACACAGCACTCTACACAACATTGAAAACATTACTCAACACATCACTCTACACAACATTGAAAACATCACTCTACACATCACTCTAAACAACATTGAAAACATCACTCTACACTTCACTCTACACAACATTGAAAACATCACTCTACACTACATTGAAAACATCACTCTACACATCACTCTACACAACATTGAAAACAACACTCTATACATCACTCGACACAACATTGAAAAAATCACTCTACACATCACTCTGCACAACATTGACAACATCACTCTGCACATCACTCTACACATCATTGAAAACATCACTCTATACATCACTCTACACAGCATTGTAAACATCACTCTACACATCACTCTGCACAACATTGAGAACATCACTCTGCACATCACTCTACACAACATTGAAAACATCACTCGACACAACATTGAAACCATTACTCTAAATATCACTCTACAGAACATTGAAAACATCACTCTACACATCACTCTGCACAACATTGAAAACATCACTTTATACATCACTCTACACAACATTGTAACCATCACTCTAGACATGACTCTACACAACATTGAAAAAATCACTCTGTATCCCACTCTGCACAACATTGAATACATCACTCTATACGTCACTGTACAGAACATTGAAAACATCACTCTACACCTCACTCTCCACAACATTGAAATACCACGCTACACATCACTCTACACAGCATTGAAATAATCACTCTACACATCACTCTGCACAACATTGAAAACATCACTCTACACATCACTCTACACAACATTGAAAACATCACTCTACACATCACTCTACACAACATTGAAAACATCACTCTACACAACATTGAAAACATCACTCCACACATCACTCTGCACAACATTGAAAACTTCACTCTACACATCACTCTGCACAACATTGAAAACATCACTCTACACATCACTCTACACAACATTGAAAACATCACTCTACACTTCACTTTACACAACATTGAGAACATCACTCAACACATCACTCTACACAACATTGAAAACATCACTCTGCACATCACTCTACACAATATTGAAAACATCACTCTACACAGCACTCTACCCAACATTGAAAACATCACTCTACACAACAATCTACACAACATTGAAAAAATCACTCTACACCTCACTCAACACAACATTGAAAACATCACTCTACACATCAATCTATACAATATTGAATAAATCTCTCTACACATCACTCGACACAACATTGAAAACATCACTTTTCATATCACTCTGCACAACATTGAAAACATCACTCTACACATCACTCTATACAACATAGAAAACATCACTCTGCACCTCACTCTGCACAACATTGAAAACATCACTCTGCACATCACTCCACACATCATTGAAAACATCTCTCTACACATCACTCAGCACAACATTGAAAACATCACTCTACACATCACTCTGCACAACATTGAAACCATCACTCTACACATCACTCTACACAACTTTGAAAATATCACTCTACACTTCACTCCACACAACATTGAAAACATCACTCAACACATCACTCTACACAACATTGAAAACATCACTCTGCACATGACTCTACACAACATTGAAAACATCACGCTACACAGCACTCTAAACAACATTGAAAAGATCACTCTACACAACAATCTACACAACATTGAAAAGATCACTCTACACATCACTCTACACAACATTGAAAACATCACTCTACACATCAATCTATAAAATATTGAATACATCACTCTACACATCATTCCACACAACATTGAAAACATCACTCTACATATCACTCTGCACAACATTGAAAACATCACTCTACACATCACTCTACACAACATTGAAAACATCACTCTACATATCACTCTGCACAACATTGAAAACATCAATATACATATCACATCACTCTACACAACATTGAAAACATCACTCTACACATCACTCTAAACAACATTGAAAACATCACTCTACACTTCACTCTACACAACATTGAAAACATCACTCTACACTACATTGAAAACATCACTCTACACATCACTCTACACAACATTGAAAACAACACTCTATACATCACTCGACACAACAATGAAAAAATCACTCTACACATCACTCTGCACAACATTGAGAACAGCACTCTGCACATCACTCTTCACAACATTGAAAACATCACTCTATACATCACTTTACACAGCATTGTAAACATCACTCTACACATCACTCTGCACAACATTGAGTCCATCACTCTGCACATCACTCTACACAAAATTGAAAACATCACTCTACACATCACTCGACACAACATTGAAAACATTACTCTACATATCACTCTACAGAACATTGAAAACATCACTCTACACATCACTCTGCACAACATTGAAAACATCACTCTATACATCACTCTAAACAACATTGTAAACATCACTCTACACATGACTCTACACAACATTGAATACATCACTGTATACGTCACTCTACAGAACATTGAACACATCACTCTACACCTCACTCTCCACAACATTGAAATATCACTCTACACATCACTCTACACAACATTGAAATCATCACTCTACACATCACTCTGCACAACATTGAAAACATCACTCTACACATCACTCTACACAACATTGAAAACATCACTCTACACATCACTCGACACAACATTGAAAACATCAATCTACACAGCACTCTACACAACATTGAAAACATTACTCAACACATCACTCTACACAACATTGAAAACATCACTCTTTACAGCACTCTGCACAACATTCAAAACATCACTCTGCACATCATTCTGCACAACATTGAAAACATCACTCTACACATCACTCTGCACAACATTGAAAACATCACTCCACATATCACTCTGCACAAAATTGAAAACATCACTCTACACATCACTCAACAGAACATTGAAAACATCACTCTACACATCACTCTACACAACATTGAACACATCACTCTACACTTCACTTTACACAACATTGAAAACATCACTCAACACATCACTCTACACAACATTGAAAACATCACTCTGCACATCACACTACACAATATTGAAAACATCACTCTACACAGCACACTACCCAACATTGAAAACATCACTCTACACAACAATCTACACAACATTGAAAAAAATCACTCTACACATCAATCAACACAACATTGAAAACATCACTCTACACATCAATCTGTACAATATTGAAAACATCACTCTACACATCACTCCACACAACATTGAAAACATCACTCTACATATCACTCTGCACAACATTGAAAACATCACTCTACACATCACTAGACACAACATTGAAAACATCACTCTACATATCACTCTGCACAACATTGAAAACATCATTCTACACATCACTCTATACAACATAGAAAACATCACTCTGCACCTCACTCTGCACAACATTGAAAACATCACTCTACACATCACTCCACACAACATTGAAAACATCACTCTACATATCACGCTACACAACATTGAAAACATCACTCTACATATCACTCTGCACAACATTGAAAACATCACTATACATATCACATCACTCTACACAACATTGAAAAAATCACTCTCCACTTCACTCTACACAACATTGAAAACATCACTCGACACAACATTGAAAAAATCACTCTACACATCACTCTGCACAACATTGAGAACATAACTCTGCACATCACTCTACACATCATTAAAAACATCACTCTGTACATCACTCTACACAGCATTGTAAACATCACTCTACACATCACTCTGCACAACATTGAGAACATCACTCTGCACATCACTCTACACAATATTGAAAACATCACTCTACACAGCACTCTACCCAACATTGAAAACATCACTCTACACAACAATCTACACAACATTGAAAAAATCACTCTACACATCACTCAACACAACATTGAAAACATCACTCTACACATCAATCTATACAATATTGAATAAATCTCTCTACACATCACTCGACACAACATTGAAAACATCACTTTTCATATCACTCTGCACAACATTGAAAACATCACTCTACACATCACTCTATACAACATAGAAAACATCACTCTGCACCTCACTCTGCACAACATTGAAAACATCACTCTGCACATCACTCCACACATCATTGAAAACATCTCTCTACACATCACTCAGCACAACATTGAAAACATCACTCTACACATCACTCTGCACAACATTGAAACCATCACTCTACACATCACTCTACACAACTTTGAAAATATCACTCTACACTTCACTCCACACAACATTGAAAACATCACTCAACACATCACTCTACACAACATTGAAAACATCACTCTGCACATGACTCTACACAACATTGAAAACATCACGCTACACAGCACTCTAAACAACATTGAAAAGATCACTCTACACAACAATCTACACAACATTGAAAAGATCACTCTACACATCACTCTACACAACATTGAAAACATCACTCTACACATCAATCTATACAATATTGAATACATCACTCTACACATCACTCCACACAACATTGAAAACATCACTCTACATATCACTCTGCACAACATTGAAAACATCACTCTACACATCACTCTACACAACATTGAAAACATCACTCTACATATCACTCTGCACAACAGTGAAAACATCAATATACATATCACATCACTCTACACAACATTGAAAACATCACTCTACACATCACTCTAAACAACATTGGAAACATCACTCTACACTTCACTCTACACAACATTGAAAATATCACTCTACACTACATTGAAAACATCACTCTACACATCACTCTACACAACATTGAAAACAACACTCTATACATCACTCGACACAACAATGAAAAAATCACTCTACACATCACTCTGCACAACATTGAGAACAGCACTCTGCACATCACTCTTCACAACATTGAAAACATCACTCTATACATCACTCTACACAGCATTGTAAACATCACTCTACACATCACTCTGCACAACATTGAGTACATCACTCTGCACATCACTCTACACAAAATTGAAAACATCACTCTACACATCACTCGACACAACATTGAAAACATTACACTACATATCACTCTACAGAACATTGAAAACATCACTCTACACATCACTCTGCACAACATTGAAAACATCACTCTATACATCACTCTAAACAACATTGTAAACATCACTCTACACATGACTCTACACAACATTGAATACATCACTGTATACGTCACTCTACAGAACATTGAACACATCACTCTACACCTCACTCTCCACAACATTGAAATATCACTCTACACATCACTCTACACAACATTGAAATCATCACTCTACACATCACTCTGCACAACATTGAAAACATCACTCTACACATCACTCTACACAACATTGAAAACATCACTCTACACATCACTCGACACAACATTGAAAACATCAATCTACACAGCACTCTACACAACATTGAAAACATTACTCAACACATCACTCTACACAACATTGAAAACATCACTCTTTACAGCACTCTGCACAACATTCAAAACATCACTCTGCACATCATTCTGCACAACATTGAAAACATCACTCTACACATCACTCTGCACAACATTGAAAACATCACTCCACATATCACTCTGCACAAAATTGAAAACATCACTCTACACATCACTCAACAGAACATTGAAAACATCACTCTACACATCACTCTACACAACATTGAACACATCACTCTACACTTCACTTTACACAACATTGAAAACATCACTCAACACATCACTCTACACAACATTGAAAACATCACTCTGCACATCACACTACACAATATTGAAAACATCACTCTACACAGCACACTACCCAACATTGAAAACATCACTCTACACAACAATCTACACAACATTGAAAAAAATCACTCTACACATCAATCAACACAACATTGAAAACATCACTCTACACATCAATCTGTACAATATTGAAAACATCACTCTACACATCACTCCACACAACATTGAAAACATCACTCTACATATCACTCTGCACAACATTGAAAACATCACTCTACACATCACTAGACACAACATTGAAAACATCACTCTACATATCACTCTGCACAACATTGAAAACATCATTCTACACATCACTCTATACAACATAGAAAACATCACTCTGCACCTCACTCTGCACAACATTGAAAACATCACTCTACACATCACTCCACACAACATTGAAAACATCACTCTACATATCACGCTACACAACATTGAAAACATCACTCTACATATCACTCTGCACAACATTGAAAACATCACTATACATATCACATCACTCTACACAACATTGAAAACATCACTCTCCACTTCACTCTACACAACATTGAAAACATCACTCGACACAACATTGAAAAAATCACTCTACACATCACTCTGCACAACATTGAGAACATAACTCTGCACATCACTCTACACATCATTGAAAACATCACTCTGTACATCACTCTACACAGCATTGTAAACATCACTCTACACATCACTCTGCACAACATTGAGAACATCACTCTGCACATCACTCTACACAACATTGAAAACATCACTCTACACATCACTCGACACAACATTGAAAACATTACGCTACATATCACTCAACAGAACATTGAACACATCACTCTACACATCACTCTGCACAACATTGAAAACATCACTTTATACATCACTCTACACAACATTGTAACCATCACTCTACACATGACTCTACACAACATTGAAAAAATCACTCTGTATCCCACTCTGCACAACATTGAATACATCACTCTATACGTCACTCTACACAACATTGAAAACATCACTCTACACATCACACAGCACAATATTGAAAACATCAGGCTACACTTCACTCTACACAACATTGAAAACATCACTCAACACACCACTCTACACAACATTGAAAACATCACTCTACACAGCACTCTACACAACATTGAAAACATCACTCTACAGAACATTGAAAACATCACTCTACACATCAATCTATACAATATTGAATACATCACTCTACACATCACTCCACACAACATTGAAAACATCACTCTACATATCACTCTGCACAACATTGAAAACATCACTCTACACATCACTCTACACAACATTGAAAACATCACTCTACATATCACTCTGCACAACATTGAAAACATCACTATACATATCACATCACTCTACACAACATTGAAAACATCACTCCACACCTCACTCTAAACAACATTGAAAACATCACTCTACACTTCACTCTACACAACATTGAAAACATCACTCTACACTACATTGAAAACATCACTCTACACATCACTCTGCACAACATTGAAAACATCACTTTATACATCACTCTACACAACAATGTAAACATCACTCTACACATGACTCTACACAACACTGAAAAAATCACTCTGTATCCCACTCTGCACAACATTGAATACATCACTCTATACGTCACTCTACAGAACTTTGAAAACACCACTCTACACCTCACTCTCCACAACATTGAAATATCACGCTACACATCACTCTACACAACATTGAAATCATCACTCTACACATCACCCTGCACAACATTGAAAACATCACTCTACACATCACTCTACACAACATTGAAAACATCACTCTACACATCACTCGACACAACATTGAAAACATCAATCTACACAGCACTCTACACAACATTGAAAACATTACTCAACACATCACTCTACACAACATTGAAAAGATCACTCTTTACATCACTCTGCACAACATTGAAAACATCACTCTACACATCAATCTATACAATATTGAATACATCACTCTACACATCACTCCACACAACATTGAAAACATCACTCTACATATCACTCTGCACAACATTGAAAACATCACTCTACACATCACTGTACACAACATTGAAAACATCACTCTACATATCACTCTGCACAACATTGAAAACATCAATATACATATCACATCACTCTACACAACATTGAAAACATCACTCTACACATCACTCTAAACAACATTGAAAACATCACTCTACACTTCACTCTACACAACATTGAAAACATCACTCTACACTACATTGAAAACATCACTCTACACATCACTCTACACAACATTGAAAACAACACTCTATACATCACTCGACACAACAATGAAAAAATCACTCTACACATCACTCTGCACAACATTGAGAACATCACTCTGCACATCACTCTACACAACATTGAAAACATCACTCTATACATCACTCTACACAGCATTGTAAACATCACTCTACACATCACTCTACACAACATTGAAAACATCACTCCACACATCACTCTGCACAACATTGAAAACACCACTCTACACATCACTCTGCACAACATTGAAAACATCACTCTACACATCACTCTACACAACATTGAAAACATCACTCTACACTTCACTTTACACAACATTGAAAACATCACTCAACACATCACTCTACACAACATTGAAAACATCACTCTGCACATCACTCTACACAATATTGAAAACATCACTCTACACAGCACTCTACCCAACATTGAAAACATCACTCTACACAACAATCTACACAACATTGAAAAAATCACTCTACACATCACTCAACACAACATTGAAAACATCACTCTACACATCAATCTATACAATATTGAGAACATCACTCTACACATTACTCGACACAACATTGAAAACATCACTTTCCATATCACTCTGCACAACATTGAAAACTTCACTCTGCACATCACTCTATAAAACATAGAAAACATCACTCTGCACCTCACTCTGCACAACATTGAAAACAACACTCTACACATCACTCCACACAACATTGAAAACATCACTCTACACATCACTCAGCACAACATTGAAAACATCACTCTACAGATCTCTCTGCACAACATTGAAAACATCACTCTACACATCACTCTACACAACTTTGAAAATATCACTCTACACCTCACTCCACACAACATTGAAAACATCACTCAACACATCACTCTACACAATATTGAAAACATCACTCTGCACATGACTCTACACAACATTGAAAACATCACTCTACACAGCACTCTAAACAACATTGAAAAGATCACTCTACACAACAATCTACACAACATTGAAAAGATCACTCTACACATCACTCTACACAACATTGAAAACATCACTCTACACATCAATCTATACAATATTGAATACATCACTCTACACATCACTCCACACAACATTGAAAACATCACTCTACATATCACTCTGCACAACATTGAAAACATCACTCTACACATCACTGTACACAACATTGAAAACATCACTCTACATATCACTCTGCACAACATTGAAAACATCAATATACATATCACATCACTCTACACAACATTGAAAACATCACTCTACACATCACTCTAAACAACATTGAAAACATCACTCTACACTTCACTCTACACAACATTGAAAACATCACTCTACACTACATTGAAAACATCACTCTACACATCACTCTACACAACATTGAAAACAACACTCTATACATCACTCGACACAACAATGAAAAAATCACTCTACACATCACTCTGCACAACATTGAGAACATCACTCTGCACATCACTCTACACAACATTGAAAACATCACTCTATACATCACTCTACACAGCATTGTAAACATCACTCTACACATCACTCTGCACAACATTGAGTACATCACTCTGCACATCACTCTACACAACATTGAAAACATCACTCTACACATCACTCGACACAACATTGAAAACATTACTCTACATATCACTCTACAGAACATTGAAAACATCACTCTACACATCACTCTGCACAACATTGAAAACATCACTCTTTACATCACTCTACACTACATTGTAAACATCACTCTACACATGACTCTACACAACATTGAATACATCACTGTATATGTCACGTACAGAACATTGAAAACATCACTCTACACCTCACTCTCCACAACATTGAAATATCACTCTACACATCACTCTACACAACATTGAAATCATCACTCTACACATCACTCTGCACAATATTGAAAACATCACGCTACACATCACTCTACACAACATTGAAAACATCACTCTACACATCACTCGACACAACATTGAAAACATCAATCTACACTGCACTCTACACAACATTGAAAACATCACTCTTCACATGACTCTACACAACATTGAAAAAATCACTCTGTATCCCACTCTGCACAACATTGAATACATCACTCTATACGTCACTCTACAGAACCTTGAAAACATCACTCTACACATCACTCGACACAACATTGAAATATCACGCTACACATCACTCTACACAACATTGAAATCATCACTCTACACATCACTCTGCACAACATTGAAAACATCACTCTATACATCACTCTATACAACATTGAAAACATCAATCTACACTTCACTCTACACAACATTGAAAACATCACTCAACACACCACTCTACACAACATTGAAAACATCACTCTACACAGCACTCTACACAACATTGAAAACATCACCCTACACAACATTGAAAACATCACTCTACACATCAATCTATGCAATATTGAATACATCACTCTACACATCACTCCACACAACATTGAAAACATCACTCTACATATCACTCTGCACAACATTGAAAAGATCACTCTACACATCACTCTACACAACATTGAAAACATCACTCTACATATCACTCTGCACAACATTGAAAACATCACTATACATATCACATCACTCTACACAACATTGAAAACATCACTCTACACCGCACTCTAAACAACATTGAAAACATGACTCTACACTTCACTCTACACAACATTGAAAACATCACTCTACACTACATTGAAAACATCACTCTACACATCACTCTACACAACATTGAAAACAACACTCTATACATCACTCGACACAACATTGAAAACATCACTCTGCACATCACTCTGCACAACATTGAGAACATCACTCTGCACATCACTCCACACGACATTGAAAACATCACTCTACACATCACTCCACACAACATTGAAAACATCACTCTACACATCACTCAGCACAACATTGAAAACATCACTCTACACATCACTCTGCACAACATTGAAAACATCATTCCACACATCAATCTATACAATATTGAATACATCACTCTACGCCTCACTCCACACAACATTGAAAAGATCACTCTACACATCACTCTGCACAACATTGAAAACATCACTCTACACAACATTTAAAACATCACTCTACACATCACTCTGCACAACATTGAAAACATCACTTTATACATCACTCTACACAACATTGTAACCATCACTCTACACATGACTCTACACAACATTGAAAAAATCACTCTGTATCCCACTCTGCACAACATTGAATACATCACTCTATACGTCAGTCTACAGAACACTGAAAACATCACTCTACACATCACTCTCCACAACATTGAAATATCACGCTACACATCACTCTACACAACATTGAAATCATCACTCTACACATCACTCTGCACAACATTGAAAACATCACTCTATACATCACTCTACACAACAATGAAAACATCACTCTACACATCACACAGCACAATATTGAAAACATCAGGCTACACATCACTCTGCACAACATTGAAAACATCACTCCACACATCACTCTGCACAAATTTGAAAACATCACTCTACACTTCACTCTACACAACATTGACAACATCACTCAACACACCACTCTACACAACATTGAAAACATCACTCCACACAGCACTCTACACAACATTGAAAACATCACTCTACACAACATTGAAAACATCACTCTACACATCAATCTGTACAATATTGAATACATCACTCTACACATCACTCCACACAACATTGAAAACATCACTCTACATATCACTCTGCACAACATTGAAAACATCACTCTACACATCACTCCACACAACATTGAAAACATCACTCTACATATCACTCTGCACAACATTGAAAACATCACTATACATATCACATCACTCTACACAACATTGAAAACATCACTCTACACCTCACTCTACACTACATTGAAAACATCACTCTACACATCACTCTACACTACATTGAAAACAACACTCTATACATCACTCGACACAACATTGAGAACATCACTCTGCACATCACTCTACACGACATTGAAAACATCACTCTACACATCACTCCACACAACATTGAAAACATCACTCTACACATCACTCAGCACAACATTGAAAACATCACTCTACACATCACTCTGCACAGCATTGAAAACATTACTCTACACATCACTCTACACAACTTTGAATATATCACTCTACACATCATTCTACACAACATTGAAAACATCACTCCACACATCAATCTATACAATATTGAATACATCACTCTACACATCACTCCACACAACATTGAAAAGATCACTCTACACATCACTCTACACAACATTGAAAACATCACTCTACACAACATTGAAAACATCACTCTACACATCACTCTGCACAACATTGAAAACATCACTTTATACATCACTCTGCACAACATTGTAACCATCACTCTACACATGACTCTACACAACATTGAAAAAATCACTCTGTATCCCACTCTGCACAACATTGAATACATCACTCTATACGTCACTCTGCAGAACACTGAAAACATCACTCTACACATCACTCTCCACAACATTGAAAAAATCAGGCTACACATCACTCTACACAACATTGAAATCATCACTCTACACATCACTCTGCACAACATTGAAAACATCACTCTATACATCACTCTACACAACATTGAAAACATCACTCTACACATCACACAGCACAATATTGAAAACATCAGGCTACACATCACTCTGCACAACATTGAAAACATCACTCCACACATCACTCTGCACAAATTTGAAAACATCACTCTACACTTCACTCTACACAACATTGAAAACATCACTCTACACAGCACTCTACACAACATTGAAAACATCACTCTACACAACATTGAAAACATCACTCTACACATCAATCTGTACAATATTGAATACATCACTCTACACATCACTCCACACAACATTGAAAACATCACTACATATCACTCTGCACAACTTTGAAAACATCACTCTACACATCACTGTACACAACATTGAAAACATCACTCTACATATCACTCTGCACAACATTGAAAACATCACTATACATATCACATCACTCTACACAACATTGAAAACATCACTCTACACCTCACTCTAAACAACATTGAAAACATCACTCTACACTTCACTCTACACAACATTGAAAACATCACTCTACACTACATTGAAAACATCACTCTACACATCACTCTACACAACATTGAAAACATCACTCTAGACATCAATCTATACAATACATTGAAAACATCACTCTACACATCACTCTACACAACATTGAAAACAACACTCTATACATCACTCGACACAACATTGAAAAAATCACTCTACACATCACTCTACACAACATTGTAAACATCACTCTACACAATAATCTACACAACATTGAAAAGATCACTCTACACATCACACAGCACAATATTGAAAACATCAGGCTACACATCACTCTGCACAACATTGAAAACATCACTCCACACATCACTCTGCACAAATTTGAAAACATCACTCTACACTTCACTCTACACAACATTGAAAGCATCACTCAAGACACCACTCTACACAACATTGAAAACATCACTCTACACAGCACTCTACACAACATTGAAAACATCACTCTACACAACATTGAAAACATCACTCTACACATCAATCTGTACAATATTGAATACATCACTCTACACATCACTCTACACAACATTGAAAACATCACTCTACATATCACTCTGCACAACTTTGAAAACATCACTCTACACATCACTCTACACAACATTGAAAACATCACTCTGCATATCACTCTGCACAACATTGAAAACATCACTATACATATCACATCACTCTACACAACATTGAAAACATCACTCTACACCTCACTCTAAACAACATTGAAAACATCACTCTACACTTCACTCTACACAACATTGAAAACATCACTCTACACTACATTGAAAACATCACTCTACACATCACTCTACACAACATTGAAAACATCACTCTAGACATCAATCTATACAATATTGAATACATCACTCTACACATCACTCCACACAACATTGAATACATCACTCTACATATCACTCTGCACAACATTGCAAACATCACTCTACACATCACTCTATACAACATAGAAAACATCACTCTGCACCTCACACTGCACAACATTAAAAACATCACTCTACACATCACTCTCCACAATATTGAAATATCACGCCACACATCACTCTGCACAACATTGAAAACATCATTCTACACATCACTCTGCACAACATTGAAAACATCACTCTACACATCACTCTACACAACATTGAAAACATCACTCTACACTTCACTTTACACAACATTGAAAACATCACTCTACACATCACTCTATACAACATAGAAAACATCACTCTGCACCTCACACTGCACAACATTAAAAACATCAGTCTACACATCACTCTCCACAATATTGAAAACATCACTCAACACATCACTCAACACAACATTGAAACATCACTCTACACATCAATCTATACAATATTGAAAACATCACTCTACACATCACTCGACACAACATTGAAAACATCACTCTACATATCATTCTGCACAACATTGAAAACATCACTCTACACATCACTCTATACAACATCGAAAACATCACTCTGCACCTCACTCTGCACAACATTGAAAACATCACTCTACACATCACTCCACACAACATTGAAAACATTACTCTACACATCACTCAGCACAACATTGAAAACATCACTCTACACATCACTCTGCACAGCATTGAAAACATTACTCTACACATCACTCTACACAACTTTGAATATATCACTCTACACATCACTCTACACAACATTGAAAACATCACTCCACACATCAATCTATACAATTTGAATACATCACTCTACACATCACTCCACACAACATTGAAAAGATCACTCTACACATCACTCTACACAACATTGAAAACATCACTCTACACATCAATCTATACAATATTGAATACATCACTCTACACATCACTCCACACAACATTGAAAACATCACTCTACATATCACTCTACACAACATTGAAAACATCACTCTGCATATCACTCTGCACAACATTGAAAACATCACTATACATATCACATCACTCTACACATCACTCTACACAACATTGAGAACATCACTCTACACATCCATCTACACAACATTGAAAACATCACTCTAAACTTCACTCTACACAACATTGAAAACATCACCATACAATACATTGAAAACATCACTCCACACATCACTCTACACAACATTGAAAACAACACTCTATACATCACTCGACACAACATTGAAAAAATCACTCTACACATCACTCTACACAACATTGTAAACATCACTCTACACAATAATCTACACAACATTGAAAAGATCACTCTACACATCACTCTACACAACATTGAAAATATCACTCTACACATCAATCTATACAATATTGAATACATCACTCTACACATCACTCTACACAACATTGAAAACATCACTCTCCATATCACTCTGCACAACAATGAAAATATCACTCTACACATCACTCTACACAACATTGAAAACATCACTCTACACATCACTCTGCACAACATTGAAAACATAACTATACATATCACATCACTCTACACATCACTCTACACAACATTGAAAATATCACTCTACACATCACTCTACACATCATTGAAAACATCACTCTACACTTCAATCTACACAACATTGAAAACATCACTCTACACTACATTGAAAACATCACTCTGCACATCATCTACACAAAATTGAAAAAAACACTCTATATATCACACGACACAACATTGAAAAAAATCACTCTACACATCACTCTACACAACATTGTAAACATCACTCTACACATCAGTCTACACACCATTGAAAACATCACTCTACACATCACTCTACACAACACTGAAAACGTCACTCAACACATCACTCTACACAACATTGAAAACATCAATCTACACATCACTCTACAGAACATTGAAAACATCACTCTACACATCACTCGACACAACATTGTAAACATCACTCTACACATCACTCTGCACACCATTGAAAACATCACGCTACACTTCACTCTACACAACATTGAAAACATCACTCTAAACAACAAACTACACAACATTGAAAACATCAATCTACACATCACTCTACACAACATTGAAAACATCACTCTATATATCACTCTACACAACATTGAAAACATCACTCTACACATCACTCTACACAAAATTGTAAACATCACTCTACACATGAGTCTACACAACATTGAAAAAATCACTCTGTATATCATTCTGCACAACATTGAAAACATCAATCTACACAACACTCTACAGAACATTGAAAACATCACTCTACACATCACTCTCCACAACATTGAAAACATCAATCTAAACAACAATCTACACAACGTTGAAAACATCACTCTACACAAAACTCTACACAACTTTGAAAACATCACTCTATACATCACTCGACACAACATTGAAAACATCACTCTGCACATCACTCTGCAGAATATTGAAAACATCACTCTACACATCACTCTACACAACATTGAAAACATCACTCTATACATCACTCGACACAACATTGAAAACATCACTCTACACATCACTCTAGACAACATTATAAACTTCACTCTACACATGAGTCTACACAACATTGAAAAAATCACTCTGTACATCATTCTGCACAACATTGAAAACATCACTCTACACATCACTCTACAGAACATTGAAAACATCACTCTACACATCACTCTCCACAACATTGAAATATCACTCGACACATCACTCTGCACAAAATTGAAAACATCACTCTACACATCACTCTACACAATATTGAAAACATCATTCTACACATCACTCTGCACAACATTGAAAACATCACTCTACATATCACTCTGCACAACATTGAAAACATCACTCTACACAGCACTCTACACAACATTGAAAACATCACTCTCCACTTCACTTTACACAACATTGAAAACATCACTCAACACATCATTCTACACAACATTGAAAACATCACTCTACACAACATTGAAAACATCACTCTACACATCACTCTACACAACATTGTAAACATCACTCTTCGCATGAGTCTACACAACGTTGAAAAAATTACTCTGTACATCATTCTGCACAACATTGAAAACATCAATCTACACAACACTCTACACAACATTGAAAACATCACTCTACACATCACTCTCCACAACATTGAAAACATCACTCTACACAACAATCTACACAACATTGAAAACATCACTCTACACATCACTCTACACAACATTGAAAATATCACTCTACACATCACTCTGCACAACATTGAAAACATCACTCTGCACATCACTCTGCACAACATTGAAAACAACACTCTACACATCACTCTACACAACATTGAAAACATCACTCTACTATTCATTTTACACAACATTGAAAACATCACTCAACACAACAATCTACACAACATTGAAAACATCAC
The DNA here is from genome assembly GCF_044704955.1 of Pristiophorus japonicus. Classification (NCBI taxonomy): domain Eukaryota; kingdom Metazoa; phylum Chordata; class Chondrichthyes; family Pristiophoridae; genus Pristiophorus; species Pristiophorus japonicus. Next base: position 12,894,498 of record NC_092005.1, read on the forward strand.
TCTACACATCACTCTACTCAATATTGAAAACATCACTCTACACAGCACTCTACACAACATTGAAAACATCACTCTACACATCACTCTCCACAACATTGAAAACATCACTCTACACAACAATCTACACAACATTGAAAACATCACTCTACACATCACTCTACACAACATTGAAAATATCACTCTACACATCACTCTGCACAACATTGAAAACATCACTCTGCACAACATTGAAAACATCACTCTACACATCACTCTACACAACATTGAAAACATCACTCTACAATTCACTTTACACAACATTGAAAACATCACTCAACACAACAATCTACACAACATTGAAAACATCACTCTACACATCACTCTACACAATATTGAAAACATCACTCTACACAGCACTCTACACAGCATTGAAAACATCACTCTACACATCATTCTACACAACATTGAAAACATCACTCTATACATCACTCTGCACAACATTGTAAACATCACTCTACACATGACTCTACACAACATTGAAAAAATCACTCTGTACCCCACTCTGCACAACATTGAATACATCACTCTATAGATCACTCTGCAGAACATTGAAAACATCACTCTACACATCACTCTCCACAACATTTAAATATCACGCTACACATCACTCTACAAAACATTGAATTCATCACTCTACACATCACTCTGCAGAACATTGAAAACATCACTCTACACATCACTCTACACAACATTGAAAACATCACTCTACACTTCACTTTACACAACATTGAAAACATCACTCTACACATCACTCTACACAACATTGAAAACATCACTCTACACAACAATCTACACAACATTGAAAACATCACTCTACACATCACTCTACACAATATTGAAAACATCACTCTACACATCACTCTACACAGCATTGAAAACATCACTCTACACATCACTCTACATAACATTGAAAACATCACTCTATACATCACTCTACACAACATTGTAAACATCACTCTACACATGACTCTACACAACATTGAAAAAACCACTCAGTACCCCACTCTGCACAACATTGAATACATCACTCTATAGATCACTCTACAGAACATTGAAAACATCACTCTACACATCACTCTCCACAACATTTAAATATCACGCTACACATCACTCTACACAACATTGAAATCATCACACTACACATCACTCTGCAGAACATTGAAAACATCACTCTACACATCACTCGACACAACATTGAAAACATCACTATACACATCACTCTGCACAACATTGAAAACATCACTCTGCACATCACTCTGCACAACATTGAAAACATCACTCTACACATCACTCTACACAACATTGAAAACATCACTCTACACATCACTCTGCACAACATTGAAAGCATCACTCTACACATCACTCTGCACAACATTGAAAACATCACTCTACACATCACTCTGCACATTATTGAAAACATCACTCTACACATCACTCTACACAACATTGAAAACATCACTCTACACTTCACTTTACACAACATTGAAAACATCACTCAACACATCACACTACACAACATTGAAAACATCACTCTGCACATCACTCTACACAATATTGAAAACATCACTCTACACATCACTCTACCCAACATTGAAAACATCACTCTACACAACAATGTACACAACATTGAAAAAATCACTCTACACATCACTCAACACAACATTGAAAACATCACTCTACACATCAATCTATACAGTATTGAAAACATCACTCTACACATCACTCGACACAACATTGAAAACATCACTCTACATATCACTCTGCACAACATTGAAAACATCACTCTACACATCACTCTATACAACATTGAAAACATCACTCTACACATCAATCTATACAATATTGAAAACATCACTCTACACATCACTCAGCACAACATTGAAAACATCACTCTACACATCACACTGCACAGCATTGAAAACATCACTCTACACATCACTCTACACAACTTTGAAAATATCACTCCACACATCACTCTACACAGCATTGAAAACATCACTCTACACATCAATCTATACAATATTGAATACATCACTCTGCACATCACTCCACAAGACATTGAAAAGATCACTCTACACATCACTCTACACAACATTGAAAACATCACTCTACACATCAATCTATACAATATTGAATAGATCACTCTACACATCACTCCACACAACATTGAAAACATCACTCTACATATCACTCTACACAACATTGAAAACATCACTCTACATATCACTCTGCACAACATTGAAAACATCACTATACATATCACATCACTCTACACATCACTCTACACAACATTGAAAACATCACTCTACACATCCATCTACACAACATTGAAAACATCACTCTACATTTCACTCTACACAACATTGAAAACATCACTATACAATACATTGAAAACATCACTCTACACATCTCTCTACACAACATTGAAAACAACACTCTATACATCACTCGACACAACATTGAAAAAATCACTCTACACATCACTCTACACAACATTGTAAACAGCACTCTACACAATAATCTACACAACATTGAAAAGTTCACTCTACACATCACTCTACACAACATTGAAAACATCACTCTACACATCACTCTACACAACATTGAAAACATCACTCTACATATCACTCTGAACAACATTGAAAACATCACTATACATATCACATCACTCTACACATCACTCTACACAACATTGAAAACATCACTCTACACTTCAATCTACACAACATTGAAAACATCACTCTACACTACATTGAAAACATCACTCTGCACATCACTCTACACAACATTGAAAACAACATTCTATATATCACACGACACAACATTGAAAATATCACTCTACACATCACTCTACACAACATTGTAAACATCACTCTACACATCACTCTACACACCATTGAAAACATCACTCTACACATCACTCTACACAACACTGAAAACATCACTCAACACATCACTCTACACAACATTGGAAATATCAATCTGCACATCACTCTACAGAACATTGAAAACATCACTCTATACATCACTCGACACAACATTGTAAACATCACTCTACACATCACTCTGCACACCATTGAAAACATCACTCTACACTTCACTCTACACAACATTGAAAACATCACTCTACACATCACTCAGCACAACATTGAAAACATCACTCTACACATCACTCTGCACAGCATTGAAAACATCACTCTACACATCACTCTGCACAACTTTGAAAATATCACTCCACACATCACTCTACACAACATTGAAAACATCACTCTACACATCAATCTATACAATATTGAATACATCACTCTACACATCACTCCACACAACATTGAAAAGATCACTCTACACATCACTCTACACAACATTCTATACATCACTCGACACAACATTGAAAAAATCACTCTACACATCACTCTACACAACATTGTAAACATCACTCTACACAATAGTCTACACAACATTGAAAAGATCACTCTACACATCACTCTACACAACATTGAAAACATCACTCTACACATCACTCTACACAACATTGAAAACATCACTCTACATATCACTCTGCACAACATTGAAAACATCACTATACATATCACTCCACAAGACATTGAAAAGATCACTCTACACATCAATCTATACAATATTGAATACATCACTCTACACATCACTCGACAAGACATTGAAAAGATCACTCTACACATCACTCTCCACAACATTGAAAACATCACTCTACACATCACTCTACACAACTTTGAAAATATCACTCTACACATCACTCTACACAACATTGAAAACATCACTCTACACATCAATCTATACAATATTGAATACATCACTCTACACATCACTCCACAAGACATTGAAAAGATCACTCTACACATCACTCAACACAACATTGCAAACATCACTCTACACATCAATCTATACAATATTGAATACATCACTCTACACATCACTCCACACAACATTGAAAACATCACTCTACATATCACTCTACACAACATTGAAAACATCACTCTACATATCACTCTGCACAACATTGAAAACATCACTATACATATCACATCACTCTACACATCCATCTACACAACATTGAAAACATCACTCTACATTTCACTCTACACAACATTGAAAACAGCACTATACAATACATTGAAAACATCACTCTACACATCACTCTACACAACATTGAAAACATCACTCTACACATCACTCTACACAACATTGAAAACATCACTCTACATATCACTCTGCACAACATTGAAAACATCACTATACATATCACTCCACAAGACATTGAAAAGATCACTCTACACATCAATCTATACAATATTGAATACATCACTCCACAAGACATTGAAAAGAACACTCTACACATCACTCTCCACAACATTGAAAACATCACTCTACACATCACTCTACACAATTTTGAAAATATCACTCTACACATCACTCTACACAACATTGAAAACATCACTCTGCACATCAATCTATACAATATTGAATACATCACTCTACACATCACTCCACAAGACATTGAAAAGATCACTCTACACATCACTCTACACAACATTGCAAACATCACTCTACACATCAATCTATACAATATTGAATACATCACTCTACACATCACTCCACACAACATTGAAAACATCACTCTACATATCACTCTACACAACATTGAAAACATCACTCTACATATCACTCTGCACAACATTGAAAACATCACTATACATATCACATCACTCTACACATCCATCTACACAACATTGAAAACATCACTCTACATTTCACTCTACACAACATTGAAAACATCACTATACAATACATTGAAAACATCACTCTACACATCACTCTACACAACATTGAAAACAGCACTCTATACATCACTCGACACAACATTGAAAAAATTACTCTACACATCACTCTACACAACATTGTAAACATCACTCTACACAATAATCTACACAACATTGAAAAGATCACTCTACACATCACTCTACACAACATTGAAAATATCACTCTACACATCACTCTACACAACATTGAAAACATCACTCTACATATCACTCTGCACAACATTGAAAACATCACTATACATATCACATCACTCTACACATCACTCTACACAACATTGAAAACATCACTCTACACTTCAATCTACACAACATTGAAAACATCACTCTACACTACATTGAAAACATCACTCTGCACATCACTCTACACAACATTGAAAACAACATTCTATATATCACACGACACAACATTGAAAATATCACTCTACACATCACTCTACACAACATTGTAAACATCACTCTACACATCACTCTACACACCATTGAAAACATCACTCTACACATCACTCTGCACAACACTGAAAACATCACTCAACACATCACTCTACACAACATTGGAAATATCAATCTACACATCACTCTACAGAACATTGAAAACATCACTCTATACATCACTCGACACAACATTGTAAACATCACTCTACACATCACTCTGCACACCATTGAAAACATCACTCGACACTTCACTCTACACAACATTGAAAACATCACTCTACACATCACTCAGCACAACATTGAAAACATCACTCTACACATCACTCTGCACAGCATTGAAAACATCACTCTACACATCACTCTGCACAACTTTGAAAATATCACTCCACACATCACTCTACACAACATTGAAAACATCACTCTACACATCAATCTATACAATATTGAATACATCCCTCTACACATCACTCCACACAACATTGAAAAGATCACTCTACACATCACTCTACACAACATTGAAAACATCACTCTACACATCAATCTATACAATATTGAATACATCACTCTACACATCACTCCACACAACATTTAAAACATCACTCTACATATCACTCTACACAACATTGAAAACATCACTCTACATATCACTCTGCACAACATTGAAAACATCACTATACATATCACATCACTCTAGACATCACTCTACACATCATTGAAAACATCACGCTACACATCCATCTACACTACATTGAAAACATCACTCTAAACTTCACTCTACACAACATTGAAAACATCACTATACAATACATTGAAAACATCACTCTACACATCACTCTACACAACATTGAAAACAACATTCTATACATCACTCGACACAACATTGAAAAAATCACTCTACACATCACTCTACACAACATTGTAAACATCACTCTACACAATAATCTACACAACATTGAAAAGATCACCCTACACATCACTCTACACAACATTGAAAACATCACTCTACACATCACTCTACACAACATTGAAAACATCACTCTACATATCACTCTGCACAACATTGAAAACATCACTATACATATCACATCACTCTACACATCACTCTACACAACATTGAAAACATCACTCTACACATCACTCTACACAACATTGAAAACATCACTCTACACTTCAATCTACACAACATTGAAAACATCACTCTACACTACATTGAAAACATCACTCTGCACATCACTCGACACAACATTGAAAACAACATTCTATATATCACACGACACAACATTGAAAAAAAATCACTCTACACATCACTCTACACAACATTGAAAACATCACTCTACACATCACTCTACACACCATTGAAAACATCACTCTACACATCACTCTACACAACACTGAAAACATCACTCAACACATCACTCTACACAACATTGAAAACATCAATCTACACATCACTCTACAGAACATTGAAAACATCACTCTACACATCACTCGACACAACATTGTAAACATCACTCTACACATCACTCTGCACACCATTGAAAACATCACTCTACACTTCACTCTACACAACATTGAAAACATCACTCTAAACAACAAACTACACAACATTGAAAACATCAATCTACACATCACTCTGCAGAATATTGAAAACATCACTCTACACATCACTCTACACAACATTGAAAACATCAGTCTATACATCACTCTACACAACATTGAAAACATCACTCTACACATCACTCTACACAACATTGTAAACATCACTCTACACATGAGTCTACACAACATTGAAAAAATCACTCTGTACATCATTCTGCACAACATTGAAAACATCAATCTACACAACAACTACAGAACATTGAAAACATCACTCTATACATCACTCTACACAACATTGAAAACATCACTCTACACATCACTCTACACAACATTGTAAACATCACTCTACACATGAGTCTACACAACATTGAAAAAATCACTCTGTACATCATTCTGCACAACATTGAAAACATCAATCTACACAACAATCTACACAACATTGAAAACATCACTCTACACAAAACTCTGCACTACATTGAAAACATCACTCTACACAACAATCTACACAACATTGAAAACATCAGTCTACACATCACTCTGCAGAATATTGAAAACATCACTCTACACATCACTCTACACAACATTGAAAACATCACTCTATACATCACTCGACACAACATTGAAAACATCACTCTACACATCACTCTACACAACATTATAAACATCACTCTACACATGATTCCACACAACATTGAAAAAATCACTCTGTACATCGTTCTGCACAACATTGAAAACATCACCCTAAACATCACTCTACAGAACATTGAAAGCATTACTCTGCACATCACTCTCCACAACATTGAAATATCACGCTACACATCACTCTGCACAACATTGAAAACATCACTCTACACATCACTCTACACAATATTGAAAACATCACTCTGCACATCACTCTACAGAACATTGAAAATATCACTCTACACATCACTCTCCACAACATTGAAATATCACGCTACACATCACTCTGCACAACATTGAAAACATCACTCTACACATCACTCTACACAATATTGAAAACATCACTCTACGCATCACTCTGCACAACTTTGAAAACATCACTCTACATATCACTCTGCACAACATTGAAAACATCACTCTACACAGCAACCTACACAACATTGAAAACATCACTCTCCACTTCACTTTACACAACATTGAAAACATCACTCAACACATCACTCTACACAACATTGAAAACATCACTCTGCACATCACTCTACACAATATTGAAAATATCACTCTACACAGCACTCTACACAGCATGGAAAACATCACTCTGCACATCACTCTACATAACATTGAAAACATCACTCTATACATCACTCTACACAACATTGTAAACATCACTCTACACATGACTCTACACAACATTGAAAAAAACACTCAGTACCCCACTCTGCACAACATTGAATACATCACTCTATAGATCACTCTACAGAACATTGAAAACATCACTCTACACATCACTCTCTACAACATTTAAATATCACGCTACGCATCACTCTACACAACATTGAAATCATCACACTACACATCACTCTGCAGAACATTGAAAACATCACTCTACACATCACTCTACACAACATTGAAAACATCACTCTAGACATCACTCTACACAACATTGAAAACATCACTCTACACAACAATCTACACAACATTGAAAACATCACTCTACACATCACTCTGCACAATATTGAAAACATCACTCTACACAGCACTCTACACAGCATTGAAAACATCACTCTACACATCACTCTACATCACATTGAAAACATCGCTCTATACATCACTCTACACAACATTGTAAACATCACTCTACACATGACTCTACACAACATTGAAAAAAACACTCAGTACCCCACTCTGCACAACATTGAATACATCACTCTATAGATCACTCTGCAGAACATTGAAAACATCACTCTACACATCACTCTCTACAACATTTAAATATCACGCCACACATCACTCTACACAACATTGAAATCATCACACTACACATCACTCTGCAGAACATTGAAAACATCACTCTACACATCACTCTACACAACATTGAAAACAACACTCTGGACATCACTCTACATAGCATTGAAAACATCACTCTACACATCACTCTACATCACATTGAAAACATCACTCTACACATCACTCTACACAACATTGAAAACATCACTCTAGACATCACTCTACACAACATTGAAAACATCACTCTAGACATCACTCTACACAACATTGAAAACATCACTCTAGACATCACTCTGCACAACATTGAATACATCACTCTACACATCACTGTACACAACATTGAAACTATCACTCTGCACATCACTCTACACAACACTGAAAACATCACTCAACACTTCACTCTAAACAACATTGAAAACATCAATCTACACATCACTATACAGAACATTGAAAAAATCACTCTAAACATCACTCGACACAACATTGTAAACATCACTCTACACATCACTATGCACACCATTGAAAACATCACTCTACACTTCACTCTACACAACATTGAAAACATCACTCAACACAACAATCTACACAACATTGAAAACATCAATCTACACATCACTCTGCAGAATATTGAAAACATCACTCTACACATCACTCTACACAACATTGAAAACATCACTCTATACATCACTCGACACAACATTGAAAACATCACTCTACATTTCACTCGACACAACATTGAAAACATCACTCTACACATGAGTCGACACAACATTGAAAAAATCACTCTGTACATCATTCTGCACAACATTGAAAACATCACTCTACACATCACTCTACAGAACATTGAAAATATCACTCTACACATCACTCTCCACAACATTGAAATATCACGCTACACATCACTCTGCACAACATTGAAAACATCACTCTACACATCACTCTACACAATATTGAAAACATCACTCTACACATCACTCTGCACAACTTTGAAAACATCACTCTACATATCACTCTGCACAACATTGAAAACATCACTCTACACAGCAACCTACACAACATTGAAAACATCACTCTGCACATCACTCTGCACAATATTGAAAACATCACTCTACACAGCACTCTACACAACATTGAAAACATCACGCTCCACTTCACTTTACACAACATTGAAAACATCACTCAACACATCACTCTACACAACATTGAAAACATCACTCTGCACATCACTCTACACAATATTGAAAACATCACTCGACACAGCACTCTACACAACATTGAAAACATCACTCTACACAACAATCTACACAACATTGAAAACATCACTCTGCACATCACTCTACACAACATTGAAAATATCACTCTACACAACAATCTACACAACATTGAAAACATCACTCTACACATCACTCTACACAATATTGAAAACATCACTCTGCACAGCACTCTACACAACATTGAAAACATCACTCTACACATCACTCTACACAACATTGAAAACATCACTCTATACATCACTCTACACAACATTGTAAACATCTCTCTACACATGACTACACAACATTGAAAAAATCACTCTGTACCCCACTCTGCACAACATTGAATACATCACTCTATCGATCACTCTACAGAACATTGAAAACATCACTCTACACTTCACTCTACACAACATTGAAAACATCACTCTACACAACAATCTGCACAACATTGAAAACATCAATCTACACATCACTCTGCAGAATATTGAAAATATCACTCTACACATCACTCTACACAACATTGAAAACATCACACTATACATCACTCGGCATAACATGGAAAACATCACTCTACACATCACTCTACACAACATTGTAAACATCACTCTACACATGAGTCTACACAACAATGAAAAAGTCACTCTGTACATCATTCTGCACAACATTGAAAACATCACTCTACACATCACTCTACAGAACATTGAAAACATCACTCTACACATCACTCTCCACAACATTGAAATATCACGCTACACATCACTCTGCACAACATTGAAAACATCACTCTACACATCACTCTACACAATATTGAAAACATCACTCTACACATCACTCTGCACAACATTGAAAACATCACTCTACATATCACTCAGCACAACATTGAAAACATCACTCTACACAGCACTCTACACAACATTGAAAACATCACTCTCCACTTCACTTTACACAACATTGAAAACATCACTCAACACATCACTCTACACAACATTGAAAACATCACTCTGCACATCACTCTACACAATATTGAAAACATCACTCTACATAGCACTCTACACAACATTGAAAACATCACTCAACACATCACTCTACACAACATTGAAAACATCACTCTGCACATCACTCTACACAATATTGAAAACATCACTCTACACAGCACTCTACACAACATTGAAAACATCACTCTACACAACAATCTACACAATATTGAAAACATCACTCTACACATCACTCTACACAACATTGAAAACATCACTCTACACATCACTCTACACAATATTGAAAACATCACTCTACACAGCACTCTACACAACATTGAAAACATCACTCTGCACATCACTCTACACAATATTGAAAACATCACTCTACACAGCACTCTACACAACATTGAAAACATCACTCTACACAACAATCTACACAATATTGAAAACATCACTCTATACATCACTCTACACAACTTTTAAAACATCACTCTACACATCACTCTACACAACATTGAAAACATCACTCTATACATCACTCTACACAACATTGTAAACATCACTCTACACATGACTCTACACAACATTGAAAAAATCACTCTGTACCCCACTCTGCACAACATTGAATACATCACTCTATCGATCACTCCACAGAACATTGAAAACATCACTCTACACATCACTCTCCACAACATTTAATATCACGCTACACATCAGTCTACACAACATTGAAATCATCACACTACACATCACTCTGCAAAACATTGAAAACATCACTCTACACATCACTCTACACAACATTGAAAACATCACTCTGCACATCACTCTGCACAATATTGAAAACATCACTCGACACAGCACTCTACACAACATTGAAAACATCACTCTACACAACAATCTACACAACATTGAAAACATCACTCTACACATCACTCTACACAACATTGAAAATATCACTCTGCACAACAATCTACATAACATTGAAACCATCACTCTACACATCACTCTACACAATATTGAAAACATCACTCTGCACAGCATTCTACACAACATTGAAAACATCACTCTACACATCACTCTACACAACATTGAAAACATCACTCTATACATCACTCTACACAACATTGTAAACATCACTCTACACATGACTCTACACAACATTGAAAAAATCACTCTGTACCCCACTCTGCACAACATTGAATACATCACTCTATCGATCACTCTACAGAACATTGAAAACATCACTCTACACTTCACTCTACACAACATTGAAAACATCACTCTACACAACAATCTGCACAACATTGAAAACATCAATCTACACATCACTCTGCAGAATATTGAAAACATCACTCTACACATCACTCTACACAACATTGAAAACATCACTCTATATATCACTCGACACAACATTGAAAACATCACTCTACACATCACTCTACACAACATTGTAAACATCACTCTACACATGAGTCTACACAACAATGAAAAAGTCACTCTGTACATCATTCTGCACAACATTGAAAACATCACTCTACACATCACTCTACAGAACATTGAAAACATCACTCTACACATCACTCTCCACAACATTGAAATATCACGCTACACATCACTCTGCACAACATTGAAAATATCACTCTACACATCACTCCACACAATATTGAAAACATCACTCTACACATCACTCTGCACAACATTGAAAACATCACTCTACATATCACTCAGCACAACATTGAAAACATCACTCTACACTGCACTCTACACAACATTGAAAACATCACTCTCCACTTCACTTTACACAACATTGAAAACATCACTCAACACATCACTTTACACAACATTGAAAACATCACTCTGCACATCACTCCACACAATATTGAAAACATCACTCTGCACAGCACTCTACACAACGTTGAAAACATCTCTCTACACATGACTCTACACAACATTGAAAAAATCACTCTGTACCCCACTCTGCACAACATTGAATACATCACTCTATCGATCACTCTACAGAACATTGAAAACATCACTCTACACTTCACTCTACACAACATTGAAAACATCACTCTACACAACAATCTGCACAACATTGAAAACATCAATCTACACATCACTCTGCAGAATATTGAAAACATCACTCTACACATCACTCTACACAACATTGAAAACATCACTCTATACATCACTCGGCATAACATTGAAAACATCACTCTACACATCACTCTACACAACATTGTAAACATCACTCTACACATGAGTCTACACAACAATGAAAAAGTCACTCTGTACATCATTCTGCACAACATTGAAAACATCACTCTACACATCACTCTACAGAACATTGAAAACATCACTCTACACATCACTCTCCACAACATTGAAATATCACGCTACACATCACTCTGCACAACATTGAAAACATCACTCTACACATCACTCTACACAATATTGAAAACATCACTCTACACATCACTCTGCACAACATTGAAAACATCACTCTACATATCACTCAGCACAACATTGAAAACATCACTCTACACAGCACTCTACACAACATTGAAAACATCACTCTCCACTTCACTTTACACAACATTGAAAACATCACTCAACACATCACTCTGCACAACATTGAAAACATCACTCTGCACATCACTCTACACAATATTGAAAACATCACTCTACATAGCACTCTACACAACATTGAAAACATCACTCAACACATCACTCTACACAACATTGAAAACATCACTCTTCACATCACTCTACACAATATTGAAAACATCACTCTACACAGCACTCTACACAACATTGAAAACATCACTCTACACAACAATCTACACAATATTGAAAACATCACTCTACACATCACTCTACACAACATTGAAAACATCACTCTACACATCACTCTACACAATATTGAAAACATCACTCTACACAGCACTCTACACAACATTGAAAACATCACTCTACACTTCACTTTACACAACATTGAAAACATCACTCGACACATCACTCTACACAATATTGAAAACATCACTCTATACATCACTCTACACAACATTTAAAACATCACTCTACACATCACTCCACACAACATTGAAAACATCACTCTATACATCACTCTACACAACATTGTAAACATCACTCTACACATGACTCTACACAACATTGAAAAAATCACTCTGTACCCCACTCTGCACAACATTGAATACATCACTCTATCGATCACTCCACAGAACATTGAAAACATCATTCTACACATCACTCTCCACAACATTTAATATCATGCTACACATCACTCTACACAACATTGAAATCATCACACTACACATCACTCTGCAAAACATTGAAAACATCACTCTACACATCAATCTACACAACATTGAAAACATCACTCTGCACATCACTCTACACAATATTGAAAACATCACTCGACACAGCACTCTACACAACATTGAAAACATCACTCTACACAACAATCTACACAACATTGAAAACATCACTCTACACATCACTCTACACAACATTGAAAATATCACTCTACACAACAATCTACATAACATTGAAAACATCACTCTACACATCACTCTACACAATATTGAAAACATCACTCTGCACAGCATTCTACACAGCATTGAAAACATCACTCTACACATCACTCTACACAACATTGAAAACATCACTCTATACATCACTCTACACAACATTGTAAACATCACTCTACACATGACTCTACACAACATTGAAAAAATCACTCTGTACCCCACTCTGCACAACATTGAATACATCACTCTATCGATCACGCTACAGAACATTGAAAACATCACTCTACACTTCACTCTACACAACATTGAAAACATCACTCTACAAAACAATCTGCACAACATTGAAAACATCAATCTACACATCACTCTGCAGAATATTGAAAACATCACTCTACACATCACTCTACACAACATTGAAAACATCACTCTATATATCACTCGACACAACATTGAAAACATCACTCTACACATCACTCTACACAACATTGTAAACATCACTCTACACATGAGTCTACACAACAATGAAAAAGTCACTCTGTACATCATTGTGCACAACATTGAAAACATCACTCTACACATCACTCTACAGAACATTGAAAACATCACTCTACACATCACTCTCCACAACATTGAAATATCACGCTACACATCACTCTGCACAACATTGAAAATATCACTCTACACATCACTCTACACAATATTGAAAACATCACTCTACACATCACTCTGCACAACATTGAAAACATCACTCTACATATCACTCAGCACAACATTGAAAACATCACTCTACACAGCACTCTACACAACATTGAAAACATCACTCTCCACTTCACTTTACACAACATTGAAAACATCACTCAACACATCACTCCACACAACATTGAAAACATCACTCTGCACATCACTCCACACAATATTGAAAACATCACTCTACACAGCACTCTACACAAGGTTGAAAACATCACTCAACACATCACTCTACACAACATTGAAAACATCACTCTGCACATCACTCTTCACAATATTGAAAACATCACTCTACACAGCACTCTACACAACATTGAAAACATCACTCTACACTTCACTCTACACAAAATTGAAAACATCACTCTACACATCACTCTACACAACATTGAAAACATCACTCTACACATCACTCTACACAATATTGAAAACATCACTCTGCACATCACTCTACACAACATTGAAAACATCACTCTACCCTTCACTTTACAAAACATTGAAAACATCACTCTACACATCACTCTACACAATATTGAAAATATCACTCTGCACAGCACTCTACACAACATTTAAAACATCACTCTACACATCACTCTACACAACATTGAAAACATCACTCTGCACATCACTCTTCACAATATTGAAAACATCACTCTACACAGCACTCTACACAACATTGAAAACATCACTCTACACTTCACTCTACACAACATTGAAAACATCACTCTACACATCACTCTACACAACATTGAAAACATCACTCTACACATCACTCTACACAATATTGAAAACATCACTCTACACATCACTCTACACAACATTGAAAACATCACTCTACCCTTCACTTTACAAAACATTGAAAACATCACTCTACACATCACTCTACACAATATTGAAAATATCACTCTGCACAGCACTCTACACAACATTTAAAACATCACTCTACACATCACTCTACACAACATTGAAAACATCACTCTATACATCACTCTACACAACATTGTATACATCACTCTACACATGACTCTACACAACATTGAAAAAATCACTCTGTACCCCACACTGCACAACATTGAATACATCACTCTATCGATCACTCTGCAGAACATTGAAAACATCACTCTACACATCACTCTCCACAACATTTAAATATCACGCTACACATCACTCTACACAACATTGAAATCATCACACTACACATCACTCTGCAAAACATTGAAAACATCACTCTACACATCACTCTACACAACATTGAAAACATCACTCTACACATCACTCGACACAACATTGAAAACATCACTATACACATCACTCTGCACAACATTGAATACATCACTCTGCAAATCACTCTGCACAACATTGAAAACATCACTCTACACATCACTCTACACAACATTGAAAGCATCACTCTACACATCACTCTGCACAACATTGAAAACATCACTCTGCACATCACTCTACACAACATTGAAAACATCACTCTACACATCACTCTACACAACAATGAAAACATCACTCAACACTTCACTCTAAACAACATTGAAAACATCAATCTACACATCACTCTACAGAACATTGAAAACATCACTCTAAACATCACTCGACACAACATTGTAAACATCACTCTACACTTCACTCTGCACACCATTGAAAACATCACTCTACACTTCACTCTACACAACATTGAAAACATCACTCTACACAACAATCTACACAACATTGAAAACATCAATCTACACATCACTCTGCAGAATATTGAAAACATCACTCTACACATCACTCTACACAACATTGAAAACATCACTCTACACATCACTCTACACAACATTGTAAACATCACTCTACACATGAGTCTACACAACATTGAAATATCACGCTACACATCACTCTGCACAACATTGAAAACATCACTCTACACATCACTCTACACAATATTGAAAACATCACTCTCCACTTCACTTTACACAACATTGAAAACATCACTCAACACATCACTCTACACAACATTGAAAACATCACTCTGCACATCACTCTACACAATATTGAAAACATCACTCTACACAGCACTCTACACAACATTGAAAACATCACTCTACACTTCACTTTACACAACATTGAAAACATCACTCTACACATCACTCTACACAATATTGAAAACATCACTCTATACATCACTCTACACAACATTTAAAACATCACTCTACACATCACTCTACACAACATTGAAAACATCACTCTATACATCACTCTACACAACATTGTAAACATCACTCTACACATGACTCTCCACAACATTGAAAAAATCACTCTGTACCCCACTCTGCACAACATTGAATACATCACTCTATAGATCACTCTACAGAACATTGAAAACATCACTCTACACATCACTCTCGACAACATTTATATATCACGCTACACATCACTCTACACAACATTGAAATCATCACACTACTCATCACTCTGCAGAACATTGAAAACATCACTCTACACATCACTCTACACAACATTGAAAACATCACTCTACACATCACTCGACACAACATTGAAAACATCACTATGCACATCACTCTGCACAACATTGAAAACATCACTCTGCAAATCACTCTGCACAACATTGAAAACATCACTTTACACATCACTCTACACAACATTGAAGACATCATTCTATACACTACTCTGCACAACATTGAAAGCATCACTCTACACATCACTCTGCACACCATTGAAAACATCACTCTACACTTCACTCTACACAACATTGAAAACATCACTCTACAAAACAATCTACAGAACATTGAAAACATCAATCTACACATCACTCTGCAGAATTTTGAAAACATCACTCTACACATCACTCTACACAACATTGAAAACATCACTCTATACATCACTCGACACAACATTGAAAACATCACTCTACACATCACTCTACACAACATTGTAAACATCACTCTACACATGAGTCTACACAACAACGAAAAAGTCACTCTGTACATCATTCTGCACACCATTGAAAACATCACTCTACACATCACTCTACAGAACATTGAAAACATCACTCTACACATCACTCTCCACAACATTGAAATATCACGCTACACATCACTCTGCACAACATTGAAAACATCACTCTACACATCACTCTACACAATATTGAAAACATCACTCTATTCACATCACTCTACACAATATTGAAAACATTACTCTACACATCACTCTGCACAACATTGAAAACATCACTCTACATATCACTCAGCACAACATTGAAAACATCACTCAACACAGCACTCTACACAACATTGAAAACATCACTCTCCACTTCACTTTACACAACATTGAAAACATCACTCAACACATCACTCTACACAACATTGAAAACATCACTCTGCACATCACTCTACACAATATTGAAAACATCACTCTACACAGCACTCTACACAACATTGAAAACATCACTCAACACATCACTCTACACAACATTGAAAACATCACTCTGCACATCACTCTACACAATATTGAAAACATCACTCTGCACAGCACTCTACATAACTTTGAAAACATCACTCTACACAACAATCTACACAATATTGAAAACAATACTCTGCACATCACTCTGCACAACATTGAAAATATCACTCTACACAACAATCTACACAACATTGAAAACATCACTCTACACAGCACTCTACACAACATTGAAAACATCACTCTACATTTCACTCTACACAATATTGAAAACATCACTCTACACAGCACTCTACACAACATTGAAATCATCACACTACACATCACTCTGCAGAACATTTAAAACATCACTCTACACATCACTCTACACAACATTGAAAACATCACTCTATACATCACTCTACACAACATTGTAAACATCACTCTACACATGACTCTCCACAACATTGAAAAAATCACTCTGTACCCCACTCTGCACAACATTGAATACATCACTCTATAGATCACTCTACAGAACATTGAAAACATCACTCTACACATCACTCTCCACAACATTTATATATCACGCTACACATCACTCTACACAACATTGAAATCATCACACTACACATCACTCTGCAGAACATTGAAAACATCACTCTACACATCACTCTACACAACATTGAAAACATCACTCTACACATCACTCGACACAACATTGAAAACATCACTATGCACATCACTCTGCACAACATTGAAAACATCACTCTGCACATCACTCTGCACAACATTGAAAACATCACTGTACACATCACTCTACACAACATTGAATACATCATTCTATACACTACTCTGCACAACATTGAAAGCATCACTCTACACATCACTCTGCACACCATTGAAAACATCACTCTACACTTCACTCTACACAACATTGAAAACATCACTCTACACAACAATCTACAGAACATTGAAAACATCAATCTACACATCACTCTGCAGAATATTGAAAACATCACTCTACACATCACTCTACACAACATTGAAAACATCACTCTATACATCACTCGACACAACATTGAAAACATCACACTACACATCACTCTACACAACATTGTAAACATCACTCTACACATGAGTCTACACAACAACGAAAAAGTCACTCTGTACATAATTCTGCACAACATTGAAAACATCACTCTACACATCACTCTACAGAACATTGAAAACATCACTCTACACATCACTCTCCACAACATTGAAATATCACGCTACACATCACTCTACACAATATTGAAAACATCACTCTACACATCACTCTACACAATATTGAAAACATCACTCTACACATCACTCTGCACAACATTGAAAACATCACTTTACATATCACTCAGCACAACATTGAAAACATCACTCAACACAGCACTCTACACAACATTGAAAACATCACTCTCCACTTCACTTTACACAACATTGAAAACATCACTCAACACATCACTCTACACAACATTGAAAACATCACTCTGCACATCACTCTACACAATATTGAAAACATCACTCTAAACAGCACTCTACACAACATTGAAAACATCACTCAACACATCACTCTACACAACATTGAAAACATCACTCTGCACGTCACTCTACACAATATTGAAAACATCACTCTGCACAGCACTCTACATAACATTGAAAACATCACTCTACACAACAATCTACACAATATTGAAAACAACACTCTACACATCACTCTGCACAACATTGAAAACATCACTCTACACAACAATCTACACAACATTGAAAACATCACTCTACACAGCACTCTACACAACATTGAAAACATCACTCTACATTTCACTTTACACAACATTGAAAACATCACTCAACACATCACTCTACACAACATTGAAATCATCACTCTGCACATCACTCTACACAATATTGAAAACATCACTCTACACAGCACTCTACACAACATTGAAATCATCACACTACACATCACTCTGCAGAACATTGAAAACATCACTCTACACATCACTCTACACAACATTGAAAACATCACTCTATACATCACTCTACACAACATTGTAAACATCACTCTACACATGACTCTCCACAACATTGAAAAAATCACTCTGTACCCCACTCTGCACAACATTGAATACATCACTCTATAGATCACTCTACAGAACATTGAAAACATCACTCTACACATCACTCTCCACAACATTTATATATCGCGCTACACATCACTCTACACAACATTGAAATCATCACACTACACATCACTCTGCAGAACATTGAAAACATCACTCTACACATCACTCTACACAACATTGAAAACATCACTCTACACATCACTCGACACAACATTGAAAACATCACTATGCACATCACTCTGCACAAAATTGAAAACATCACTCTGCACATCACTCTGCACAACATTGAAAACATCACTGTACACATCACTCTACACAACATTGAAGACATCATTCTATACACTACTCTGCACAACATTGAAAGCATCACTCTACACATCACTCTGCACACCATTGAAAACATCACTCTACACTTCACTCTACACAACATTGAAAACATCACTCTACACAACAATCTACAGAACATTGAAAACATCAATCTACACATCACTCTGCAGAATATTGAAAACATCACTCTACACATCACTCTACACAACATTGAAAACATCACTCTATACATCACTCGACACAACATTGAAAACATCACACTACACATCACTCTACACAACATTGTAAACATCACTCTACACATGAGTCTACACAACAACGAAAAAGTCACTCTGTACATCATTCTGCACAACATTGAAAACATCACTCTACACATCACTCTACAGAACATTGAAAACATCACTCTACACATCACTCTCCACAACATTGAAATATCACGCTACACACCACTCTGCACAACATTGAAAACATCACTCTACACATCACTCTACACAATATTGAAAACATCACTCTACACATCACTCTACACAATATTGAAAACATCACTCTACACATCACTCTGCACAACATTGAAAACATCACTCTACATATCACTCAGCACAACATTGAAAACATCACTCAACACAGCACTCTACACAACATTGAAAACTTCACTCTCCACTTCACTTTACACAACATTGAAAACATCACTCAACACATCACTCTACACAACATTGAAAACATCACTCTGCACATCACTCTACACAATATTGAAAACATCACTCTACACAGCACTCTACACAACATTGAAAACATCACTCAACACATCACTCTACACAACATTGAAAACATCACTCTGCACGTCACTCTACACAATATTGAAAACATCACTCTGCACAGCACTCTACATAACATTGAAAACATCACTCTACACAACAATCTACACAATATTGAAAACAACACTCTACACATCACTCTGCACAACATTGAAAACATCACTCTACACAACAATCTACACAACATTGAACACATCACTCTACACAGCACTCTACACAACATTGAAATCATCACTCAACACATCACTCTACACAACATTGAAAACATCACTCTGCACATCACTCTACACAATATTGAAAACATCACTCTACACAGCACTCTACACAACATTGAAACCATCACACTACACATCACTCTGCAGAACACTGAAAACATCACTCTACACATCACTCTACACAACATTGAAAACATCACTCTACACATCACTCGACACAACATTGAAAACATCACTATGCACATCACTCTGCACAACATTGAAAACATCACTCTGCACATCACTCTGCACAATATTGAAAACATCACTCTACACAACAATCTACACAATATTGAAAACAACACTCTACACATCACTCTGCACAACATTGAAAACATCACTCAACACTTCACTCTAAACAACATTGAAAACATAAATCTACACATCACTCTACAGAACATTGAAAACATCACTCTAAACATCACTCGACACAACATTGTAAACATCACTCTACACATCACTCTGCACACCATTGAAAACATCACTCTACACTTCACTCGACACAACATTGAAAACATCACTCTACACAACAATCTACACAACATTGAAAACATCAATCTACACATCACTCTGCACACCATTGAAAACATCACTCTACACTTCACTCTACACAACATTGAAAACATCTCTCTACACATCACTCTCCACAACATTGAAATATAACGCTACACATCACTCTGCACAACATTGAAAACATCACTCTACACATCACTCTACACAATATTGAAAACATCACTCTACACATCACTCTGCACAACATTGAAAACATCACTCTACATATCACTCTGCACAACATTGAAAACATCACTCTACACAGTACTCTACACAACATTGAAAACATCACTCTCCACTTCACTTTACACAACATTGAAAACATCACTCAACACATCACTCTACACAACATTGAAAACATCACTCTGCACATCACTCTGCACAATATTGAAAACATCACTCTACACAGCACTCTACACAACATTGAAAACATCACTCAACACATCACTCTACACAACATTGAAAACATCACTCTGCACAGCACTCTACACAACATTGAAAACATCACTCTACACTTCACTTTACACAACATTGAAAACATCACTCAACACATCACTCTACACAACATTGAAAACATCACTCTGCACATCACTCTACACAATATTGAAAACATCACTCTACACATCACTCTACACAACATTGAAAACATCACTCTACACATCACTCTACACAATATTGAAAACATCACTCTACACAGCACTCTACACAACATTGAAAACATCACTCTACACATCACTCTGCACAACATTGAAAACATCACTCTACACATCACTCTACACAATATTGAAAACATCACTCTACACATCACTCTACACAATATTGAAAACATCACTCTACACATCACTCTGCACAACATTGAAAACATCACTCTACATATCACTCTGCACAACATTGAAAACATCACTCTACACAGTACTCTACACAACATTGAAAACATCACTCCACACAGCACTCTACACAACATTGAAAACATCACTCTACACAACAATCTACACAATATTGAAAACATCACTCTACACATCACTCTACACAACATTGAAAACATCACTCTACACAACAATCTACACAACATTGAAAACATCACTCTACACATCACTCTACACAATATTGAAAACATCACTCTACACAGCACTCTACACAACATTGAAAACATCACTCTACACTTCACTTTACACAACATTGAAAACATCACTCTACACAACAATCTACAGAACATTGAAAACATCAATCTACACATCACTCTGCAGAATATTGAAAACATCACTCTACACATCACTCTACACAACATTGAAAACATCACTCTATACATCACTCGACACAACATTGAAAACATCACACTACACATCACTCTACACAACATTGTAAACATCACTCTACATATGAGTCTACACAACAACGAAAAAGTCACTCTGTACATCATTCTGCACAACATTGAAAACATCACTCTACACATCACGCTACAGAACATTGAAAACATCACTCTACACATCACTCTCCACAACATTGAAATATCACGCTACACATCACTCTGCACAACATTGAAAACATCACTCTACACATCACTCTACACAATATTGAAAACATCACTCTACACATCACTCTACACAATATTGAAAACATCACTCTACACATCACTCTGCACAACATTGAAAACATCACTCTACATATCACTCAGCACAACATTGAAAACATCACTCAACACAGCACTCTACACAACATTGAAAACATCACTCTCCACTTCACTTTACACAACATTGAAAACATCACTCAACACATCACTCTACACAACATTGAAAACTTCACTCTGCACATCACTCTACACAATATTGAAAACATCACTCTACACAGCACTCTACACAACATTGAAAACATCACTCAACACATCACTCTACACAACATTGAAAACATCACTCTGCACGTCACTCTACACAATATTGAAAACATCACTCTGCACAGCACTCTACATAACATTGAAAACATCACTCTACACAACAATCTACACAATATTGAAAACAACACTCTACACATCACTCTGCACAACATTGAAAACATCACTCTACACAACAATCTACACAACATTGAAAACATCACTCTACACAGCACTCTACACAACATTGAAATCATCACTCAACACATCATTCTACACAACATTGAAAACATCACTCTGCACATCACTCTACACAATATTGAAAACATCACTCTACACAGCACTCTACACAACATTGAAACCATCACACTACACATCACTCTGCAGAACATTGAAAACATCACTCTACACATCACTCTACACAACATTGAAAACATCACTCTACACATCACTCGACACAACATTGAAAACATCACTATGCACATCACTCTGCACAACATTGAAAACATCACTCTGCACATCACTCTGCACAATATTGAAAACATCACTCTACACAACAATCTACACAATATTGAAAACAACACTCTACACATCACTCTGCACAACATTGAAAACATCACTCAACACTTCACTCTAAACAACATTGAAAACATAAATCTACACATCACTCTACAGAACATTGAAAACATCACTCTAAACATCACTCGACACAACATTGTAAACATCACTCTACACATCACTCTGCACACCATTGAAAACATCACTCTACACTTCACTCTACACAACATTGAAAACATAACTCTACACAACAATCTACACAACATTGAAAACATCAATCTACACATCACTCTGCACACCATTGAAAACATCACTCTACACTTCACTCTACACAACATTGAAAACATCACTCTACACATCACTCTCCACAACATTGAAATATAACGCTACACATCACTCTGCACAACATTGAAAACATCACTCTACACATCACTCTACACAATATTGAAAACATCACTCTACACATCACTCTGCACAACATTGAAAACATCACTCTACATATCACTCTGCACAACATTGAAAACATCACTCTACACAGTACTCTACACAACATTGAAAACATCACTCTCCACTTCACTTTACACAACATTGAAAACATCACTCAACACATCACTCTACACAACATTGAAAACATCACTCTGCACAT
This sequence comes from Pristiophorus japonicus, assembly GCF_044704955.1. Taxonomy (NCBI): domain Eukaryota; kingdom Metazoa; phylum Chordata; class Chondrichthyes; family Pristiophoridae; genus Pristiophorus; species Pristiophorus japonicus. Next base: position 12,920,545 of record NC_092005.1, read on the forward strand.
CACTCTGCACAATATTGAAAACATCACTCTACACAGCACTCTACACAACATTGAAAACATCACTCAACACATCACTCTACACAACATTGAAAACATCACTCTGCACAGCACTCTACACAACATTGAAAACATCACTCTACACTTCACTTTACACAACATTGAAAACATCACTCAACACATCACTCTACACAACATTGAAAACATCACTCTGCACATCACTCTACACAATATTGAAAACATCACTCTACACATCACTCTACACAACATTGAAAACATCACTCTACACATCACTCTACACAATATTGAAAACATCACTCTACACAGCACTCTACACAACATTGAAAACATCACTCTACACATCACTCTGCACAACATTGAAAACATCACTCTACACATCACTCTACACAATATTGAAAACATCACTCTACACATCACTCTACACAATATTGAAAACATCACTCTACACATCACTCTGCACAACATTGAAAACATCACTCTACATATCACTCTGCACAACATTGAAAACATCACTCTACACAGTACTCTACACAACATTGAAAACATCACTCCACACAGCACTCTACACAACATTGAAAACATCACTCTACACAACAATCTACACAATATTGAAAACATCACTCTACGCATCACTCTACACAACATTGAAAACATCACTCTACACAACAATCTACATAACATTGAAAACATCACTCTACACATCACTCTACACAATATTGAAAACATCACTCTACACAGCACTCTACACAACATTGAAAACATCACTCTACACTTCACTTTACACAACATTGAAAACATCACTCTACACAACAATCTACAGAACATTGAAAACATCAATCTACACATCACTCTGCAGAATATTGAAAACATCACTCTACACATCACTCTACACAACATTGAAAACATCACTCTATACATCACTCGACACAACATTGAAAACATCACACTGCACATCACTCTACACAACATTGTAAACATCACTCTACACATGAGTCTACACAACAACGAAAAAGTCACTCTGTACATCATTCTGCACAACATTGAAAACATCACTCTACACATCACTCTACAGAACATTGAAAACATCACTCTACACATCACTCTCCACAACATTGAAATATCACGCTACACATCACTCTGCACAACATTGAAAACATCACTCTACACATCACTCTACACAATATTGAAAACATCACTCTACACATCACTCTACACAATATTGAAAACATCACTCTACACATCACTCTGCACAACATTGAAATCATCATTCTACATATCACTCAGCACAACATTGAAAACATCACTCAACACAGCACTCTACACAACATTGAAAACATCACTCTCCACTTCACTTTACACAACATTGAAAACATCACTCAACACATCACTCTACACAACATTGAAAACATCACTCTGCACATCACTCTACACAATATTGAAAACATCACTCTACACAGCACTCTACACAACATTGAAAACATCACTCAACACATCACTCTACACAACATTGAAAACATCACTCTGCACGTCACTCTACACAATATTGAAAACATCACTCTGCACAGCACTCTACATAACATTGAAAACATCACTCTACACAACAATCTACACAATATTGAAAACAACACTCTACACATCACTCTTCACAACATTGAAAACATCACTCTACACATCACTCTGCACAACATTGAAAACATCACTCTACACAGCACTCTACACAATATTGAAAACATCACTCTACACATCACTCTACACAATATTGAAAACATCACTCTACACATCACTCTGCACAACATTGAAAACATCACTCTACATATCACTCTGCACAACATTGAAAACATCACTCTACACAGTACTCTACACAACATTGAAAACATCACTCCACACAGCACTCTACATAACATTGAAAACATCACTCTACATAACAATCTACACAATATTGAAAACATCACTCTACGCATCACTCTACACAACATTGAAAACATCACTCTACACAACAATCTACACAACATTGAAAACATCACTCTACACATCACTCTACACAATATTGAAAACATCACTCTACACAGCACTCTACACAACATTGAAAACATCACTCTACACTTCACTTTACACAACATTGAAAACATCACTCTACACAACAATCTGCAGAACATTGAAAACATCAATCTACACATCACTCTGCAGAATATTGAAAACATCACTCTACACATCACTCTACACAACATTGAAAACATCACTCTATACATCACTCGACACAACATTGAAAACATCACACTACACATCACTCTACACAACATTGTAAACATCACTCTACACATGAGTCTACACAACAACGAAAAAGTCACTCTGTACATCATTCTGCACAACATTGAAAACATCACTCTACACATCACTCTACAGAACATTGAAAACATCACTCTACACATCACTCTCCACAACATTGAAATATCACGCTACACATCACTCTGCACAACATTGAAAACATCACTCTACACATCACTCAGCACAACATTGAAAACATCACTCAACACATCACTCTACACAACATTGAAAACATCAATCTACACATCACTCTGCAGAATATTGAAAACATCACTCTACACATCACTCTGCACAACATTGAAAACATCACTCTACATATCACTCAGCACAACATTGAAAACATCACTCAACACAGCACTCTACACAACATTGAAAACATCACTCTCCACTTCACTTTACACAACATTGAAAACATCACTCAACACATCACTCTACACAACATTGAAAACATCACTCTGCACATCACTCTACACAATATTGAAAACATCACTCTACACAGCACTCTACACAACATTGAAAACATCACTCAACACATCACTCTACACAACATTGAAAACATCACTCTGCACGTCACTCTACACAATATTGAAAACATCACTCTGCACAGCACTCTACATAACATTGAAAACATCACTCTACACAACAATCTACACAATATTGAAAACAACACTCTACACATCACTCTGCACAACATTGAAAACATCACTCTACACAACAATCTACACAACATTGAAAACATCACTCTACACAGCACTCTACACAACATTGAAAACATCACTCTACATTTCACTTTACACAACATTGAAAACATCACTCAACACATCACTCTACACAACATTGAAAACATCACTCTGCACATCACTCTACACAATATTGAAAACATCACTCTACACAGCACTCTACACAACATTGAAATCATCACACTACACATCACTCTGCAGAACATTGAAAACATCACTCTACACATCACTCTACACAACATTGATAACATCACTCTACACATCACTCGACACAACATTGAAAACATCACTATGCACATCACTCTGCACAACATTGAAAACATCACTCTGCACATCACTCTGCACAATATTGAAAACGTCACTCTACACAACAATCTACACAATATTGAAAACAACACTCTACACATCACTCTGCACAACATTGAAAACATCACTCAACACTTCACTCTAAACAACATTGAAAACATAAATCTACACATCACTCTACAGAACATTGAAAACATCACTCTAAACATCACTCGACACAACATTGTAAACATCACTCTACACATCACTCTGCACACCATTGAAAACATCACTCTACACTTCACTCTACACAACATTGAAAACATCACTCTACACAACAATCTACACAACATTGAAAACATCAATCTACACATCACTCTGCACACCATTGAAAACATCACTCTACACTTCACTCTACACTACATTGAAAACATCACTCTACACATCACTCTCCACAACATTGAAATATAACGCTACACATCACTCTGCACAACATTGAAAACATCACTCTACACATCACTCTACACAATATTGAAAACATCACTCTACACATCACTCTGCACAACATTGAAAACATCACTCTACATATCACTCTGCACAACATTGAAAACATCACTCTACACAGTACTCTACACAACATTGAAAACATCACTCTCCACTTCACTTTACACAACATTGAAAATATCACTCAACACATCACTCTACACAACATTGAAAACATCAATCTGCACATCACTCTACACAATATTGAAAACATCACTCTACACAGCACTCTACACAACATTGAAAACATCACTCAACACATCACTCTACACAACATTGAAAACATCACTCTGCACAGCACTCTACACAACATTGAAAACATCACTCTACACCTCACTCTAAACAACATTGAAAACATGACTCTACACTTCACTCTACACAACATTGAAAACATCACTCTACACTACATTGAAAACATCACTCTACACATCACTCTACACAACATTGAAAACAACACTCTATACATCACTCGACACAACATTGAAAAAATCACTCTGCACATCACTCTGCACAACATTGAGAACATCACTCTGCACATCACTCCACACGACATTGAAAACATCACTCTACACATCACTCCACACAACATTGAAAACATCACTCTACACATCACTCAGCACAACATTGAAAACATCACTCTACACATCACTCTGCACAGCATCGAAAACATTACTCTACACATCACTCTACACAACTTTGAATATATCACTCTACACATCACTCTACACAACATTGAACACATCACTCCACACATCAATCTATACAATATTGAATACATCACTCTACGCATCACTCCACACAACATTGAAAAGATCACTCTACACATCACTCTACACAACATTGAAAACATCACTCTGCACAACATTGAAAACATCACTCTACACATCACTCTGCACAACATTGAAAACATCACTTTATACATCACTCTACACAACATTGTAACCATCACTCTACACATGACTCTACACAACATTGAAAAAATCACTCTGTATCCCACTCTGCACAACATTGAATACATCACTCTATACGTCACTCTACAGAACACTGAAAACATCACTCTACACATCACTCTCCACAACATTGAAATATCACGCTACACATCACTCTACACAACATTGAAATCATCACTCTACACATCACTCTGCACAACATTGAAAACATCACTCTATACATCATTCTACACAACAATGAAAACATCACTCTACACATCACACAGCACAATATTGAAAACATCAGGCTACACATCACTCTGCACAACATTGAAAACATCACTCCACACATCACTCTGCACAAATTTGAAAACATCACTCTACACTTCACTCTACACAACATTGAAAACATCACTCAACACACCACTCTACACAACATTGAAAACATCACTCCACACAGCACTCTACACAACATTGAAAACATCACTCTACACAACATTGAAAACATCACTCTACACATCAATCTGTACAATATTGAATACATCACTCTACACATCACTCCACACAACATTGAAAACATCACTCTACATATCACTCTGCACAACATTGAAAACATCACTCTACACATCACTCTACACAACATTGAAAACATCACTCTACATATCACTCTGCACAACATTGAAAACATCACTATACATATCACATCACTCTATACAACATTGAAAACATCACGCTACACCTCACTCTACACTACATTGAAAACATCACTCTACACATCACTCTGCACAACATTGAAAACAACACTCTATACATCACTCGACACAACATTGAGAACATCACTCTGCACATCACTCTACACGACATTGAAAACATCACTCTACACATCGCTCCACACAACATTGAAAACATCACTCTATACACCACTCAGCACAACATTGAAAACATCACTCTACACATCACTCTGCACAGCATTGAAAACATTACTCTACACATCACTCTACACAACTTTGAATATATCACTCTACACATCACTCTACACAACATTGAAAACATCACTCCACACATCAATCTATACAATATTGAATACATCACTCTACACATCACTCTACACAACATTGAAAACATCATTCTACACAACATTGAAAACATCACTCTACACATCACTCTGCACACCATTGAAAACATCACTCTACACATCACTCGACACAACATTGTAAACAACACTCTACACATGACTCTACACAACATTGAAAAAATCACTCTGTATCCCACTCTGCACAACATTGAATACATCACTCTATACGTCACTCTGCAGAACACTGAAAACATCACTCTACACATCACTCTCCACAACATTGAAATATCACGCTACACATCACTCTACACAACATTGAAATCATCACTCTACACATCACTCTGCACAACATTGAAAACATCACTCTATACATCATTCTACACAACAATGAAAACATCACTCTACACATCACACAGCACAATATTGAAAACATCAGGCTACACATCACTCTGCACAACATTGAAAACATCACTCCACACATCACTCTGCACAAATTTGAAAACATCACTCTACACTTCACTCTACACAACATTGAAAACATCACTCAAGACACCACTCCACACAACATTGAAAACATCACTCTACACAGCACTCCACACAACATTGAAAACAACACTCTACATATCACTCTGCACAACTTTGAAAACATCACTCTACACATCACTCTACACAACATTGAAAACATCACTCTACATATCACTCTGCACAACATTGAAAACATCACTATACATATCACATCACTCTACACAACATTGAAAACATCACTCTATACCTCACTCTAAACAACATTGAAAACATCACTCTACACTTCACTCTACACAACATTGAAATCATCACTCTACACTACATTGAAAACATCACTCTACACATCACTCTACACAACATTGAAAACATCACTCTAGACATCAATCTATACAATATTGAATACATCACTCTGCACATCACTCCACACAACATTGAAAACATCACTCTACACATCACTCTACACAACATTGAAAATATCACTCTACATATCACTCTCCACAACATTGCAAACATCACTCAACACATCACTCTCCACAACATTGAAAACATCACTCTACACAACAATCTACACAACATTGAAAACATCACTCTACACATCACTCTACACAACATTGAAAATATCACTCTACACATCACTCTGCACAACATTGAAAACATCACTCTGCACATCACTCTGCATAACATTGAAAACATGACTCTACACATCACTCTACACAACATTGAAAACATCACTCTACACTTCACTTTACACAACATTGAAAACATCACTCAACACATCACTCTACACAACATTGAAAACGTCACTCTGCACATCACTCTACACAATATTGAAAACATCACTCTACACAGCACTCTACACAACATTGAAAACATCACTCTACACAACAATCTACGCAACATTGAAAACATCACACTACACATCACTCTGCACAATATTGAAAACATCACTCTACACAGCACTCTACACAGCATTGAAAACATCACTCTGCACATCAGTCCACACAACATTGAAAACATCACTCTATATATCACTCTACACAACATTGTAAACATCACTCTAAACATGACTCTACACAACATTGAAAAAATCACTCTGTACCCCACTCTGCACAACATTGAATTCATCACTCTACACATCACTCTACAGAACATTGAAAACATCACTCTACACATCACTCTACACAACATTGAAAACATCACTCTACACATGACTCTACACAACATTGAAAACATCACGATACACATCACTCTGCACAACATTGAAAACATCACTCTACACATCACTCTACACAACATTGAAAACATCACTCTACACTTCACTTTACACAACATTGAAAACATCACTCTGCACATCACTCTACACAATATTGAAAACATCACTCTACACAGCACTCTACACAACATTGAAAATATCACTCTACACAACAATCTACGCAACATTGAAAACTTCACTCTACACATCACTCTACACAACATTGAAAACATCACTCTACACAACAATCTACACAACATTGAAAACATCACACTACACATCACTCTACACAATATTTAAAATATCACTCTACACAGCACTCTACACAGCATGGAAAACATCACTCTACACATCACTCTACATAACATTGAAAACATCACTCTATACATCACTCTACACAACATTGTAAACATCACTCTACGCATCACTCTACACAACATTGAAAACATCACTCTACAAAACAATCTACACAACATTGAAAACATCACTCTACACATCACTCTACACAATATTGAAAACATCACTCTACACAGCACTCTACACAACATTGAAAACATCACTCTACACTTCACTTTACACAACATTGAAAACATCACTCTACACAACAATCTACAGAACATTGAAAACATCAATCTACACATCACTCTGCAGAATATTGAAAACATCACTCTACACATCACTCTACACAACATTGAAAACATCACTCTATACATCACTCGACACAACATTGAAAACATCACACTACACATCACTCTACACAACATTGTAAACATCACTCTACACATGAGTCTACACAACAACGAAAAAGTCACTCTGTACATCATTCTGCACAACATTGAAAACATCACTCTACACATCACTCTACAGAACATTGAAAACATCACTCTACACATCACTCTCCACAACATTGAAATATCACGCTACACATCACTCTGCACAACATTGAAAACATCACTCTACACATCACTCTACACAATATTGAAAACATCACTCTACACATCACTCTACACAATATTGAAAACATCACTCTACACATCACTCTGCACAACATTGAAAACATCACTCTACATATCACTCAGCACAACATTGAAAACATCACTCAACACAGCACTCTACACAACATTGAAAACATCACTCTCCACTTCAATTTACACAACATTGAAAACATCACTCAACACATCACTCTACACAACATTGAAAACATCACTCTGCACATCACTCTACACAATATTGAAAACATCACTCTACACAGCACTCTACACAACATTGAAAACATCACTCAACACATCACTCTACACAACATTGAAAACATCACTCTGCACGTCACTCTACACAATATTGAAAACATCACTCTGCACAGCACTCTACATAACATTGAAAACATCACTCTACACAACAATCTACACAATATTGAAAACAACACTCTACACATCACTCTGCACAACATTGAAAACATCACTCTACACAACAATCTGCACAACATTGAAAACATCACTCTACACAGCACTCTACACAACATTGAAAACATCACTCTACATTTCACTTTACACAACATTGAAAACATCACTCAACACATCACTCTACACAACATTGAAAACATCACTCTGCACATCACTCTACACAATATTGAAAACATCACTCTACACAGCACTCTACACAACATTGAAATCATCACACTACACATCACTCTGCAGAACATTGAAAACATCACTCTACACATCACTCTACACAACATTGAAAACATCACTCTACACATCAATCTGTACAATATTGAATACATCACTCTACACATCACTCCACACAACATTGAAAACATCACTCTACATATCACTCTGCACAACATTGAAAACATCACTCTACACATCACTCTACACAACATTGAAAACATCACTCTACATATCACTCTGCACAACATTGAAAACATCACTATACATATCACGTCACTCTATACAACATTGAAAACATCACGCTACACCTCACTCTACACTACATTGAAAACATCACTCTACACATCACTCTGCACAACATTGAAAACAACACTCTATACATCACTCGACACAACATTGAGAACATCACTCTGCACATCACTCTACACGACATTGAAAACATCACTCTACACATCACTCCACACAACATTGAAAACATCACTCTACACACCACTCAGCACAACATTGAAAACATCACTCTACACATCACTCTGCACAGCATTGAAAACATTACTCTACACATCACTCTACACAACTTTGAATATATCACTCTACACATCACTCTACACAACATTGAAAACATCACTCCACACATCAATCTATACAATATTGAATACATCACTCTACACATCACTCTACACAACATTGAAAACATCACTCTACACAACATTGAAAACATCACTCTACACATCACTCTGCACACCATTGAAAACATCACTCTACACATCACTCGACACAACATTGTAAACAACACTCTACACATGACTCTACACAACATTGAAAAAATCACTCTGTATCCCACTCTGCACAACATTGAATACATCACTCTATACGTCACTCTGCAGAACACTGAAAACATCACTCTACACATCACTCTCCACAACATTGAAATATCACGCTACACATCACTCTACACAACATTGAAATCATCACTCTACACATCACTCTGCACAACATTGAAAACATCACTCTATACATCACTCTACACAACATTGAAAACATCACTCTACACATCACACAGCACAATATTGAAAACATCAGGCTACACATCACTCTGCACAACATTGAAAACATCACTCCACACATCACTCTGCACAAATTTGAAAACATCACTCTACACAGCACTCCACACAACATTGAAAACATCACTCTACATATCACTCTGCACAACTTTGAAAACATCACTCTACACATCACTCTACACAACATTGAAAACATCACTCTACATATCACTCTGCACAACATTGAAAACATCACTATACATATCACATCACTCTACACAACATTGAAAACATCACTCTATACCTCACTCTAAACAACATTGAAAACATCACTCTACACTTCACTCTACACAACATTGAAATCATCACTCTACACTACATTGAAAACATCACTCTACACATCACTCTACACAACATTGAAAACATCACTTTAGACATCAATCTATACAATATTGAATACATCACTCTGCACATCACTCCACACAACATTGAAAACATCACTCTACACATCACTCTACACAAGATTGAAAATATCACTCTACATATCACTCTCCACAACATTGCAAACATCACTCAACACATCACTCTCCACAACATTGAAAACATCACTCTACACAACAATCTACACAACATTGAAAACATCACTCTACACATCACTCTACACAACATTGAAAATATCACTCTACACATCACTCTGCACAACATTGAAAACATCACTCTGCACATCACTCTGCACAAAATTGAAAACATCACTCTACATATCACTCTGCACAACATTGAAAACATCACTCTACACAGTACTCTACACAACATTGAAAACATCACTCTCCACTTCACTTTACACAACATTGAAAATATCACTCAACACATCACTCTACACAACATTGAAAACATCACTCTGCACATCACTCTACACAATATTGAAAACATCACTCTACACAGCACTCTACACAACATTGAAAACATCACTCAACACATCACTCTACACAACATTGAAAACATCACTCTGCACAGCACTCTACACAACATTGAAAACATCACTCTACACCTCACTCTAAACAACATTGAAAACATGACTCTACACTTCACTCTACACAACATTGAAAATATCACTCTACACTACATTGAAAACATCACTCTACACATCACTCTACACAACATTGAAAACAACACTCTATACATCACTCGACACAACATTGAAAAAATCACTCTGCACATCACTCTGCACAACATTGAGAACATCACTCTGCACATCACTCCACACGACATTGAAAACATCACTCTACACATCACTCCACACAACATTGAAAACATCACTCTACACATCACTCAGCACAACATTGAAAACATCACTCTACACATCACTCTGCACAGCATCGAAAACATTACTCTACACATCACTCTACACAACTTTGAATATATCACTCTACACATCACTCTACACAACATTGAAAACATCACTCCACACATCAATCTATACAATATTGAATACATCACTCTACGCATCACTCCACACAACATTGAAAAGATCACTCTACACATCACTCTACACAACATTGAAAACATCACTCTGCACAACATTGAAAACATCACTCTACACATCACTCTGCACAACATTGAAAACATCACTTTATACATCACTCTACACAACATTGTAACCATCACTCTACACATGACTCTACACAACATTGAAAAAATCACTCTGTATCCCACTCTGCACAACATTGAATACATCACTCTATACGTCACTCTACAGAACACTGAAAACATCACTCTACACATCACTCTCCACAACATTGAAATATCACGCTACACATCACTCTACACAACATTGAAATCATCACTCTACACATCACTCTGCACAACATTGAAAACATCACTCTATACATCATTCTACACAACAATGAAAACATCACTCTACACATCACACAGCACAATATTGAAAACATCAGGCTACACATCACTCTGCACAACATTGAAAACATCACTCCACACATCACTCTGCACAAATTTGAAAACATCACTCTACACTTCACTCTACACAACATTGAAAACATCACTCAACACACCACTCTACACAACATTGAAAACATCACTCCACACAGCACTCTACACAACATTGAAAACATCACTCAACACAACATTGAAAACATCACTCTACACATCAATCTGTACAATATTGAATACATCACTCTACACATCACTCCACACAACATTGAAAACATCACTCTACATATCACTCTGCACAACATTGAAAACATCACTCTACACATCACTCTACACAACATTGAAAACATCACTCTACATATCACTCTGCACAACATTGAAAACATCACTATACATATCACATCACTCTATACAACATTGAAAACATCACGCTACACCTCACTATACACTACATTGAAAACATCACTCTACACATCACTCTGCACAACATTGAAAACAACACTCTATACATCACTCGACACAACATTGAGAACATCACTCTGCACATCACTCTACACGACATTGAAAACATCACTCTACACATCACTCCACACAACATTGAAAACATCACTCTACACACCACTCAGCACAACATTGAAAACATCACTCTACACATCACTCTGCACAGCATTGAAAACATTACTCTACACATCACTCTACACAACTTTGAATATATCACTCTACACATCACTCTACACAACATTGAAAACATCACTCCACACATCAATCTATACAATATTGAATACATCACTCTACACATCACTCTACACAACATTGAAAACATCACTCTACACAACATTGAAAACATCACTCTACACATCACTCTGCACACCATTGAAAACATCACTCTACACATCACTCGACACAACATTGTAAACAACACTCTACACATGACTCTACACAACATTGAAAAAATCACTCTGTATCCCACTCTGCACAACATTGAATACATCACTCTATACGTCACTCTGCAGAACACTGAAAACATCACTCTACACATCACTCTCCACAACATTGAAATATCACGCTACACATCACTCTACACAACATTGAAATCATCACTCTACACATCACTCTGCACAACATTGAAAACATCACTCTATACATCACTCTACACAACATTGAAAACATCACTCTACACATCACACAGCACAATATTGAAAACATCAGGCTACACATCACTCTGCACAACATTGAAAACATCACTCCACACATCACTCTGCACAAATTTGAAAACATCACTCTACACTTCACTCTACACAACATTGAAAACATCACTCAAGAACCCACTCCACACAACATTGAAAACATCACTCTACACAGCACTCCACACAACATTGAAAACATCACTCTACATATCACTCTGCACAACTTTGAAAACATCACTCTACACATCACTCTACACAACATTGAAAACATCACTCTACATATCACTCTGCACAACATTGAAAACATCACTATACATATCACATCACTCTACACAACATTGAAAACATCACTCTATACCTCACTCTAAACAACATTGAAAACATCACTCTACACTTCACTCTACACAACATTGAAATCATCACTCTACACTACATTGAAAACATCACTCTACACATCACTCTACACAACATTGAAAACATCACTCTAGACATCAATCTATACAATATTGAATACATCACTCTGCACATCACTCCACACAACATTGAAAACATCACTCTACACATCACTCTACACAACATTGAAAATATCACTCTTCATATCACTCTCCACAACATTGCAAACATCACTCAACACATCACTCTCCACAACATTGAAAACATCACTCTACACAACAATCTACACAACATTGAAAACATCACTCTACACATCACTCTACACAACATTGAAAATATCACTCTACACATCACTCTGCACAACATTGAAAACATCAATCTGCACATCACTCTGCATAACATTGAAAACATCACTCTACACATCACTCTACACAACATTGAAAACATCACTCTACACTTCACTTTACACAACATTGAAAACATCACTCAACACATCACTCTACACATAATTGAAAACGTCACTCTGCACATCACTCTACACAATATTGAAAACATCACTCTACACAGCACTCTACACAATATTGAAAACATCACTCTACACAGCACTCTACACAACATTGAAAACATCACTCTACACAACAATCTACGCAACATTGAAAACATCACACTACACATCACTCTGCACAATATTGAAAACATCACTCTACACAGCACTCTACACAGCATTGAAAACATCACTCTGCACATCACTCCACACAACATTGAAAACATCACTCTATATATCACTCTACACAACATTGTAAACATCACTCTAAACATGACTCTACACAACATTGAAAAAATCACTCTGTACCCCACTCTGCACAACATTGAATTCATCACTCTACACATCACTCTACAGAACATTGAAAACATCACTCTACACATCACTCTACACAACATTGAAAACATCACTCTACACATCACTCTACACAACATTGAAAACATCACGATACACATCACTCTGCACAACATTGAAAACATCACTCTACACATCACTCTACACAACATTGAAAACATCACTCTACACTTCACTTTACACAACATTGAAAACATCACTCTGCACATCACTCTACACAATATTGAAAACATCACTCTACACAGCACTCTACACAACATTGAAAACATCACTCTACACAACAATCTACGCAACATTGAAAACTTCACTCTACACATCACTCTACACAACATTGAAAACATCACTCTACACAACAATCTACACAACATTGAAAACATCACTCTACACATCACACTACACAATATTGAAAATATCACTCTACACAGCACTCTACACAGCATGGAAAACATCACTCTACACATCACTCTACATAACATTGAAAACATCACTCTATACATCACTCTACACAACATTGTAAACATCACTCTACACATGACTCTACACAACATTGAAAAAACCACTCAGTACCCCACTCTGCACAACATTGAATACATCACTCTATAGAACACTCTACAGAACATTGAAAACATCACTCTACACATCACTCTCTACAACATTTAAATATCACGCTACACATCACTCTACACAACATTGAAATCATCACACTACACATCACTCTGCAGAACATTGAAAACATCACTCTACACATCACTCTACACAACATTGAAAACATCACTCTAGACATCACTCTGCACAACATTGAAAACATCACTCTACACAACAATCTACACAACATTGAAAACATCACTCTACACATCACTCTGCACAATATTGAAAACATCACTCTACACAGCACTCTACACAGCATTGAAAACATCACTCTACACATCACTCTACATCACATTGAAAACATCGCTCTATACATCACTCTACACAACATTGTAAACATCACTCTACACATGACTCTACACAACATTGAAAAAAACACTCAGTACCCCACTCTGCACAACATTGAATACATCACTCTATAGATCACTCTACAGAACATTGAAAACATCACTCTACACATCACTCTCTACAACATTTAAATATCACGCTACACATCACTCTACACAACATTGAAATCATCACACTACACATCACTCTGCAGAACATTGAAAACATCACTCTACACATCACTCTACACAACATTGAAAACATCACTCTAGACATCACTCTACACAGCATTGAAAACATCACTCTACACATCACTCTACATCACATTGAAAACATCACTCTACACATCACTCTACACAACATTGAAAACATCACTCTAGACATCACTCTACACAACATTGAAAACATCACTCTAGACATCACTCTACACAACATTGAAAACATCACTCTAGACATCACTCTGCACAACATTGAATACATCACTCTACACATCACTGTACACAACATTGAAACTATCACTCTACACATCACTCTACACAACACTGAAAACATCACTCAACACTTCACTCTAAACAACATTGAAAACATCAATCTACACATCACTATACAGAACATTGAAAACATCACTCTAAACATCACTCGACACAACATTGTAAACATCACTCTACACATCACTATGCACACCATTGAAAACATCACTCTACACTTCACTCTACACAACATTGAAAACATCACTCAACACAACAATCTACACAACATTGAAAACATCAATCTACACATCACTCTGCAGAATATTGAAAACATCACTCTACACATCACTCTACACAACATTGAAAACATCACTCTATACATCACTCGACACAACATTGAAAAAATCACTCTACATTTCACTCGACACAACATTGAAAACATCACTCTACACATGAGTCGACACAACATTGAAAAAATCACTCTGTACATCATTCTGCACAACATTGAAAACATCACTCTGCACATCACTCTACAGAACATTGAAAATATCACTCTACACATCACTCTCCACAACATTGAAATATCACGCTACACATCACTCTGCACAACATTGAAAACATCACTCTACACATCACTCTACACAATATTGAAAACATCACTCTACACATCACTCTGCACAACTTTGAAAACATCACTCTACATATCACTCTGCACAACATTGAAAACATCACTCTACACAGCAACCTACACAACATTGAAAACATCACTCTCCACTTCACTTTACACAACATTGAAAACATCACTCTGCACATCACTCTGCATAACATTGAAAACATCACTCTACACATCACTCTACACAACATTGAAAACATCACTCTACACTTCACTTTACACAACATTGAAAACATCACTCAACACATCACTCTACACAACATTGAAAACGTCACTCTGCACATCACTCTACACAATATTGAAAACATCACTCTACACAGCACTCTACACAACATTGAAAACATCACTCTACACAACAATCTACGCAACATTGAAAACATCACACTACACATCACTCTGCACAATATTGAAAACATCACTCTACACAGCACTCTACACAGCATTGAAAACATCACTCTGCACATCACTCCACACAACATTGAAAACATCACTCTATATATCACTCTACACAACATTGTAAACATCACTCTAAACATGACTCTACACAACATTGAAAAAATCACTCTGTACCCCACTCTGCACAACATTGAATTCATCACTCTACACATCACTCTACAGAACATTGAAAACATCACTCTACACATCACTCTACACTACATTGAAAACATCACTCTACACATCACTCGACACAACATTGAAAACATCACGATACACATCACTCTGCACAACATTGAAAACATCACTCTACACATCACTCTACACAACATTGAAAACATCACTCTACACTTCACTTTACACAACATTGAAAACATCACTCTGCACATCACTCTACACAATATTGAAAACATCACTCTACACAACAATCTACGCAACATTGAAAACTTCACTCTACACATCACTCTACACAACATTGAAAACATCACTCTACACATCACTCGACACAACATTGAAAACATCACGATACACATCACTCTGCACAACATTGAAAACATCACTCTACACATCACTCTACACAACATTGAAAACATCACTCTACACTTCACTTTACACAACATTGAAAACATCACTCTGCACATCACTCTACACAACATTGAAAACATCACTCTACACAACAATCTACGCAACATTGAAAACTTCACTCTACACATCACTCTACACAACATTGAAAACATCACTCTACACAACAATCTACACAACATTGAAAACATCACTCTACACATCACTCTACACAATATTGAAAATATCACTCTGCACAGCACTCTACACAGCATGGAAAACATCACTCTACACATCACTCTACACAACATTGAAAACATCACTCTATACATCACTCTACACAACATTGTAAACATCACTCTACACATGACTCTACACAACATTGAAAAAACCACTCAGTACCCCACTCTGCACAACATTGAATACATCACTCTATAGATCACTCTACAGAACATTGAAAAATCACTCTACACATCACTCTCTACAACATTTAAATATCACGCTACACATCACTCTACACAACATTGAAATCATCACACTACACATCACTCTGCAGAACATTGAAAACATCACTCTACACATCACTCTACACAACATTGAAAACATCACTCTAGACATCACTCTGCACAACATTGAAAACATCACTCTACACAACAATCTACACAACATTGAAAACATCACTCTACACATCACTCTGCACAATCTTGAAAACATCACTCTACACAGCACTCTACACAGCATTGAAAACATCACTCTACACATCACTCTACATCACATTGAAAACATCGCTCTATACATCACTCTACACAACATTGTAAACATCACTCTACACATGACTCTACACAACATTGAAAAAAACACTCAGTACCCCACTCTGCACAACATTGAATACATCACTCTATAGATCACTCTACAGAACATTGAAAACATCACTCTACACATCACTCTACACAATATTGAAAATATCACTCTACACAGCACTCTACACAGCATGGAAAACATCACTCTACACATCACTCTACACAACATTGAAAACATCACTCTATACATCACTCTACACAACATTGTAAACATCACTCTACACATGACTCTACACAACATTGAAAAAACCACTCAGTACCCCACTCTGCACAACATTGAATACATCACTCTATAGATCACTCTACAGAACATTGAAAACATCACTCTACACATCACTCTCTACAACATTTAAATATCACGCTACACATCACTCTACACAACATTGAAATCATCACACTACACATCACTCTGCAGAACATTGAAAACATCACTCTACACATCACTCTACACAACATTGAAAACATCACTCTAGACATCACTCTGCACAACATTGAAAACATCACTCTACACAACAATCTACACAACATTGAAAACATCACTCTACACATCACTCTGCACAATATTGAAAACATCACTCTACACAGCACTCTACACAGCATTGAAAACATCACTCTACACATCACTCTACATCACATTGAAAACATCGCTCTATACATCACTCTACACAACATTGTAAACATCACTCTACACATGACTCTACACAACATTGAAAAAAACACTCAGTACCCCACTCTGCACAACATTGAATACATCACTCTATAGATCACTCTACAGAACATTGAAAACATCACTCTAGTCATCACTCTACACAGCATTGAAAACATCACTCTACACATCACTCTACATCACATTGAAAACATCACTCTACACATCACTCTACACAACATTGAAAACATCACTCTAGACATCACTCTACACAACATTGAAAACATCACTCTAGACATCACTCTACACAACATTGAAAACATCACTCTAGACATCACTCTGCACAACATTGAATACATCACTCTACACATCACTGTACACAACATTGAAACTATCACTCTACACATCACTCTACACAACACTGAAAACATCACTCAACACTTCACTCTAAACAACATTGAAAACATCAATCTACACATCACGATACAGAACATTGAAAACATCACTCTAAACATCACTCGACACAACATTGTAAACATCACTCTACACATCACTATGCACACCATTGAAAACATCACTCTACACTTCACTCTACACAACATTGAAAACATCACTCAACACAACAATCTACACAACATTGAAAACATCACTCTACACATCACTCTACACAACATTGAAAACATCACTCTATACATCACTCGACACAACATTGAAAACATCACTCTACATTTCACTCGACACAACATTGAAAACATCACTCTACACATGAGTCGACACAACATTGAAAAAATCACTCTGTACATCATTCTGCACAACATTGAAAACATCACTCTACACATCACTCTACACAACATTGAAAATATCACTCTACACATCACTCTCCACAACATTGAAATATCACGCTACACATCACTCTGCACAACATTGAAAACATCACTCTACACATCACTCTACACAATATTGAAAACATCACTCTACACATCACTCTGCACAACTTTGAAAACATCACTCTACATATCACTCTGCACAACATTGAAAACATCACTCTTCACAGCAACCTACACAACATTGAAAACATCACTCTCCACTTCACTTTACACAACATTGAAAACATCACTCTGTTCATCACTCTGCATAACATTGAAAACATCAATCTACACATCACTCTACACAACATTGAAAACATCACTCTACACTTCACTTTACACAACATTGAAAACATCACTCAACACATCACTCTACACAACATTGAAAACGTCACTCTGCACATCACTCTACACAATATTGAAAACATAACTCTACACAGCACTCTACACAACATTGAAAACATCACTCTACACAACAATCTACGCAACATTGAAAACATCACACTACACATCACTCTGCACAATATTGAAAACATCACTCTACACAGCACTCTACACAGCATTGAAAACATCACTCTGCACATCACTCCACACAACATTGAAAACATCACTCTATATATCACTCTACACAACATTGTAAACATCACTCTAAACATGACTCTACACAACATTGAAAAAATCACTCTGTACCCCACTCTGCACAACATTGAATTCATCACTCTACACATCACTCTACAGAACATTGAAAACATCACTCTACACATCACTCTACACAACATTGAAAACATCACTCTACACATCACTCGACACAACATTGAAAACATCACGATACACATCACTCTGCACAACATTGAAAACATCACTCTACACATCACTCTACACAACATTGAAAACATCACTCTACACTTCACTTTACACAACATTGAAAACATCACTCTGCACATCACTCTACACAATATTGAAAACATCACTCTACACAGCACTCTGCACAACATTGAAAACATCACTCTACACAACAATCTACGCAACATTGAAAACTTCACTCTACACATCACTCTACACAACATTGAAAACATCACTCTACACAACAATCTACACAACATTGAAAACATCACTCTACACATCACTCTACACAATATTGAAAATATCACTCTACACAGCACTCTACACAGCATGGAAAACATCACTCTACACATCACTCTACATAACATTGAAAACATCACTCTATACATCACTCTACACAACATTGTAAACATCACTCTACACATGACTCTACACAACATTGAAAAAACCACTCAGTACCCCACTCTGCACAACATTGAATACATCACTCTATAGATCACTCTACAGAACATTGAAAACATCACTCTACACATCACTCTCTACAACATTTAAATATCACGCTACACATCACTCTACACAACATTGAAATCATCACACTACACATCACTCTGCAGAACATTGAAAACATCACTCTACACATCACTCTACACAACATTGAAAACATCACTCTAGACATCACTCTGCACAATATTGAAAACAACACTCTACACAACAATCTACACAACATTGAAAACATCACTCTACACATCACTCTGCACAATATTGAAAACATCACTCTACACAGCACTCTACACAGCATTGAAAACATCACTCTACACATCACTCTACATCACATTGAAAACATCGCTCTATACATCACTCTACACAACATTGTAAACATCACTCTACACATGACTCTACACAACATTGAAAAAAACACTCAGTACCCCACTCTGCACAACAATGAATACATCACTCTATAGATCACTCTACAGAACATTGAAAACATCACTCTACACATCACTCTCTACAACATTTAAATATCACGCTACACATCACTCTACACAACATTGAAATCATCACACTACACATCACTCTGCAGAACATTGAAAACATCACTCTACACATCACTCTACACAACATTGAAAACATCACTCTAGACATCACTCTACACAGCATTGAAAACATCACTCTACACATCACTCTACATCACATTGAAAACATCACTCTACACATCACTCTACACAACATTGAAAACATCACTCTAGACATCACTCTACACAACATTGAAAACATCACTCTAGACATCACTCTACACAACATTGAAAACATCACTCTAGACATCACTCTGCACAACATTGAATACATCACTCTACACATCACTGTACACAACATTGAAACTATCACTCTACACATCACTCTACACAACACTGAAAACATCACTCAACACTTCACTCTAAACAACATTGAAAACATCAATCTACACATCACTATACAGAACATTGAAAACATCACTCTAAACATCACTCGACACAACATTGTAAACATCACTCTACACATCACTATGCACACCATTGAAAACATCACTCTACACTTCACTCTACACAACATTGAAAACATCACTCAACACAACAATCTACACAACATTGAAAACATCAATCTACACATCACTCTGCAGAATATTGAAAACATCACTCTACACATCACTCTACACAACATTGAAAACATCACTCTATACATCACTCGACACAACATTGAAAACATCACTCTACATTTCACTCGACACAACATTGAAAACATCACTCTACACATGAGTCGACACAACATTGAAAAAATCACTCTGTACATCATTCTGCACAACATTGAAAACATCACTCTACACATCACTCTACAGAACATTGAAAATATCACTCTACACATCACTCTCCACAACATTGAAATATCACGCTACACATCACTCTGCACAACATTGAAAACATCACTCTACACATCACTCTACACAATATTGAAAACATCACTCTACACATCACTCTGCACAACTTTGAAAACATCACTCTACATATCACTCTGCACAACATTGAAAACATCACTCTACACAGCAACCTACACAACATTGAAAACATCACTCTCCACTTCACTTTACACAACATTGAAAACATCACTCAACACATCACTCTACACAACATTGAAAACATCACTCTGCACATCACTCTACACAATATTGAAAACATCACTCGACACAGCACTCTACACAACATTGAAAACATCACTCTACACAACAATCTACACAACATTGAAAACATCACTCTGCACATCACTCTACACAACATTGAAAATATCACTCTACACAACAATCTACACAACATTGAAAACATCACTCTACACATCACTCTACACAATATTGAAAACATCACTCTGCACAGCACTCTACACAACATTGAAAACATCACTCTACCATCACTCTACACAACATTGAAAACATCACTCTATACATCACTCTACACAACATTGTAAACATCTCTCTACACATGACTACACAACATTGAAAAAATCACTCTGTACCCCACTCTGCACAACATTGAATACATCACTCTATCGATCACTCTACAGAACATTGAAAACATCACTCTACACTTCACTCTACACAACATTGAAAACATCACTCTACACAACAATCTGCACAACATTGAAAACATCAATCTACACATCACTCTGCAGAATATTGAAAACATCACCCTACACATCACTCTACACAACATTGAAAACATCACTCTATACATCACTCGGCATAACATTGAAAACATCACTCTACACATCACTCTACACAACATTGTAAACATCACTCTACACATGAGTCTACACAACAATGAAAAAGTCACTCTGTACATCATTCTGCACAACATTGAAAACATCACTCTACACATCACTCTACAGAACATTGAAAACATCACTCTGCACATCACTCTCCACAACATTGAAATATCACGCTACATATCACTCTGCACAACATTGAAAACATCACTCTACACATCACTCTACACAATATTGAAAACATCACTCTACACATCACTCTGCACAACATTGAAAACATCACTCTACATATCACTCAGCACAACATTGAAAACATCACTCTACACAGCACTCTACACAACATTGAAAACATCACTCTCCACTTCACTTTACACAACATTGAAAACATCACTCAACACATCACTCTACACAACATTGAAAACATCACTCTGCACATCACTCTACACAACATTGAAAACATCACTCTCCACTTCACTTTACACAACATTGAAAACATCACTCTGTTCATCACTCTGCATAACATTGAAAACATCAATCTACACATCACTCTACACAACATTGAAAACATCACTCTACACTTCACTTTACACAACATTGAAAACATCACTCAACACATCACTCTACACAACATTGAAAACGTCACTCTGCACATCACTCTACACAATATTGAAAACATAACTCTACACAGCACTCTACACAACATTGAAAACATCACTCTACACAACAATCTACGCAACATTGAAAACATCACACTACACATCACTCTGCACAATATTGAAAACATCACTCTACACAGCACTCTACACAGCATTGAAAACATCACTCTGCACATCACTCCACACAACATTGAAAACATCACTCTATATATCACTCTACACAACATTGTAAACATCACTCTAAACATGACTCTACACAACATTGAAAAAATCACTCTGTACCCCACTCTGCACAACATTGAATTCATCACTCTACACATCACTCTACAGAACATTGAAAACATCACTCTACACATCACTCTACACAACATTGAAAACATCACTCTACACATCACTCGACACAACATTGAAAACATCACGATACACATCACTCTGCACAACATTGAAAACATCACTCTACACATCACTCTACACAACATTGAAAACATCACTCTACACTTCACTTTACACAACATTGAAAACATCACTCTGCACATCACTCTACACAATATTGAAAACATCACTCTACACAGCACTCTGCACAACATTGAAAACATCACTCTGCACAACAATCTACGCAACATTGAAAACTTCACTCTACACATCACTCTACACAACATTGAAAACATCACTCTACACAACAATCTACACAACATTGAAAACATCACTCTACACATCACTCTACACAATATTGAAAATATCACTCTACACAGCACTCTACACAGCATGGAAAACATCACTCTACACATCACTCTACATAACATTGAAAACATCACTCTATACATCACTCTACACAACATTGTAAACAGCACTCTACACATGACTCTACACAACATTGAAAAAACCACTCAGTACCCCACTCTGCACAACATTGAATACATCACTCTATAGATCACTCTACAGAACATTGAAAACATCACTCTACACATCACTCTCTACAACATTTAAATATCACGCTACACATCACTCTACACAACATTGAAATCATCACACTACACATCACTCTGCAGAACATTGAAAACATCACTCTAAACATCACTCGACACAACATTGTAAACATCACTCTACACATCACTATGCACACCATTGAAAACATCACTCTACACTTCACTCTACACAACATTGAAAACATCACTCAACACAACAATCTACACAACATTGAAAACATCAATCTACACATCACTCTGCAGAATATTGAAAACATCACTCTACACATCACTCTACACAACATTGAAAACATTACTCTATACATCACTCGACACAACATTGAAAACATCACTCTACATTTCACTCGACACAACATTGAAAACATCACTCTACACATGAGTCGACACAACATTGAAAAAATCACTCTGTACATCATTCTGCACAACATTGAAAACATCACTCTACACATCACTCTACAGAACATTGAAAATATCACTCTACACATCACTCTCCACAACATTAAAATATCACGCTACACATCACTCTGCACAACATTGAAAACATCACTCTACACATCACTCTACACAATATTGAAAACATCACTCTACACATCACTCTGCACAACTTTGAAAACATCACTCTACATATCACTCTGCACAACATTGAAAACATCACTCTACACAGCAACCTACACAACATTGAAAACATCACTCTCCACTTCACTTTACACAACATTGAAAACATCACTCAACACATCACTCTACACAACATTGAAAACATCACTCTGCACATCACTCTACACAATATTGAAAACATCACTCGACACAGCACTCTACACAACATTGAAAACATCACTCTACACAACAATCTACACAACATTGAAAACATCACTCTGCACATCACTCTACACAAAATTGAAAATATCACTCTACACAACAATCTACACAACATTGAAAACATCACTCTACACATCACTCTACACAATATTGAAAACATCACTCTGCACAGCACTCTACACAACATTGAAAACATCACTCTACCATCACTCTACACAACATTGAAAACATCACTCTATACATCACTCTACACAACATTGTAAACATCTCTCTACACATGACTACACAACATTGAAAAAATCACTCTGTACCCCACTCTGCACAACATTGAATACATCACTCTATCGATCACTCTACAGAACATTGAAAACATCACTCTACACTTCACTCTACACAACATTGAAAACATCACTCTACACAACAATCTGCACAACATTGAAAACATCAATCTACACATCACTCTGCAGAATATTGAAAACATCACCCTACACATCACTCTACACAACATTGAAAACATCACTCTATACATCACTCGGCATAACATTGAAAACATCACTCTACACATCACTCTACACAACATTGTAAACATCACTCTACACATGAGTCTACACAACAATGAAAAAGTCACTCTGTACATCATTCTGCACAACATTGAAAACATCACTCTACACATCACTCTACAGAACATTGAAAACATCACTCTGCACATCACTCTCCACAACATTGAAATATCACGCTACACATCACTCTGCACAACATTGAAAACATCACTCTACACATCACTCTACACAATATTGAAAACATCACTCTACACATCACTCTGCACAACATTGAAAACATCACTCTACATATCACTCAGCACAACATTGAAAACATCACTCTACACAGCACTCTACACAACATTGAAAACATCACTCTCCACTTCACTTTACACAACATTGAAAACATCACTCAACACATCACTCTACACAACATTGAAAACATCACTCTGCACATCACTCTACACAACATTGAAAACATCACTCTCCACTTCACTTTACACAACATTGAAAACATCACTCTGTTCATCACTCTGCATAACATTGAAAACATCAATCTACACATCACTCTACACAACATTGAAAACATCACTCTACACTTCACTTTACACAACATTGAAAACATCACTCAACACATCACTCTACACAACATTGAAAACGTCACTCTGCACATCACTCTACACAATATTGAAAACATAACTCTACACAGCACTCTACACAACATTGAAAACATCACTCTACACAACAATCTACGCAACATTGAAAACATCACACTACACATCACTCTGCACAATATTGAAAACATCACTCTACACAGCACTCTACACAGCATTGAAAACATCACTCTGCACATCACTCCACACAACATTGAAAACATCACTCTATATATCACTCTACACAACATTGTAAACATCACTCTAAACATGACTCTACACAACATTGAAAAAATCACTCTGTACCCCACTCTGCACAACATTGAATTCATCACTCTACACATCACTCTACAGAACATTGAAAACATCACTCTACACATCACTCTACACAACATTGAAAACATCACTCTACACATCACTCGACACAACATTGAAAACATCACGATACACATCACTCTGCACAACATTGAAAACATCACTCTACACATCACTCTACACAACATTGAAAACATCACTCTACACTTCACTTTACACAACATTGAAAACATCACTCTGCACATCACTCTACACAATATTGAAAACATCACTCTACACAGCACTCTGCACAACATTGAAAACATCACTCTACACAACAATCTACGCAACATTGAAAACTTCACTCTACACATCACTCTACACAACATTGAAAACATCACTCTACACAACAATCTACACAACATTGAAAACATCACTCTACACATCACTCTACACAATATTGAAAATATCACTCTACACAGCACTCTACACAGCATGGAAAACATCACTCTACACATCACTCTACATAACATTGAAAACATCACTCTATACATCACTCTACACAACATTGTAAACATCACTCTACACATGACTCTACACAACATTGAAAAAACCACTCAGTACCCCACTCTGCACAACATTGAATACATCACTCTATAGATCACTCTACAGAACATTGAAAACATCACTCTACACATCACTCTCTACAACATTTAAATATCACGCTACACATCACTCTACACAAGATTGAAATCATCACACTACACATCACTCTGCAGAACATTGAAAACATCACTCTACACATCACTCTACACAACATTGAAAACATCACTCTAGACATCACTCTGCACAATATTGAAAACAACACTCTACACAACAATCTACACAACATTGAAAACATCACTCTACACATCACTCTGCACAATATTGAAAACATCACTCTACACAGCACTCTACACAGCATTGAAAACATCACTCTACACATCACTCTACATCACATTGAAAACATCGCTCTATACATCACTCTACACAACATTGTAAACATCACTCTACACATGACTCTACACAACATTGAAAAAAACACTCAGTACCCCACTCTGCACAACAATGAATACATCACTCTATAGATCACTCTACAGAACATTGAAAACATCACTCTACACATCACTCTCTACAACATTTAAATATCACGCTACACATCACTCTACACAACATTGAAATCATCACACTACACATCACTCTGCAGAACATTGAAAACATCACTCTACACATCACTCTACACAACATTGAAAACATCACTCTAGACATCACTCTACACAGCATTGAAAACATCACTCTACACATCACTCTACATCACATTGAAAACATCACTCTACACATCACTCTACACAACATTGAAAACATCACTCTAGACATCACTCTACACAACATTGAAAACATCACTCTAGACATCACTCTACACAACATTGAAAACATCACTCTAGACATCACTCTGCACAACATTGAATACATCACTCTACACATCACTGTACACAACATTGAAACTATCACTCTACACATCACTCTACACAACACTGAAAACATCACTCAACACTTCACTCTAAACAACATTGAAAACATCAATCTACACATCACTATACAGAACATTGAAAACATCACTCTAAACATCACTCGACACAACATTGTAAACATCACTCTACACATCACTATGCACACCATTGAAAACATCACTCTACACTTCACTCTACACAACATTGAAAACATCACTCAACACAACAATCTACACAACATTGAAAACATCAATCTACACATCACTCTGCAGAATATTGAAAACATCACTCTACACATCACTCTACACAACATTGAAAACATCACTCTATACATCACTCGACACAACATTGAAAACATCACTCTACATTTCACTCGACACAACATTGAAAACATCACTCTACACATGAGTCGACACAACATTGAAAAAATCACTCTGTACATCATTCTGCACAACATTGAAAACATCACTCTACACATCACTCTACAGAACATTGAAAATATCACTCTACACATCACTCTCCACAACATTGAAATAGCACGCTACACATCACTCTGCACAACATTGAAAACATCACTCTACACATCACTCTACACAATATTGAAAACATCACTCTACACATCACTCTGCACAACTTTGAAAACATCACTCTACATATCACTCTGCACAACATTGAAAACATCACTCTACACAGCAACCTACACAACATTGAAAACATCACTCTCCACTTCACTTTACACAACATTGAAAACATCACTCAACACATCACTCTACACAACATTGAAAACATCACTCTGCACATCACTCTACACAATATTGAAAACATCACTCGACACAGCACTCTACACAACATTGAAAACATCACTCTACACAACAATCTACACAACATTGAAAACATCACTCTGCACATCACTCTACACAACATTGAAAATATCACTCTACACAACAATCTACACAACATTGAAAACATCACTCTACACATCACTCTACACAATATTGAAAACATCACTCTGCACAGCACTCTACACAACATTGAAAACATCACTCTACCATCACTCTACACAACATTGAAAACATCACTCTATACATCACTCTACACAACATTGTAAACATCTCTCTACACATGACTACACAACATTGAAAAAATCACTCTGTACCCCACTCTGCACAACATTGAATACATCACTCTATCGATCACTCTACAGAACATTGAAAACATCACTCTACACTTCACTCTACACAACATTGAAAACATCACTCTACACAACAATCTGCACAACATTGAAAACATCAATCTACACATCACTCTGCAGAATATTGAAAACATCACCCTACACATCACTCTACACAACATTGAAAACATCACTCTATACATCAATCGGCATAACATTGAAAACATCACTCTACACATCACTCTACACAACATTGTAAACATCACTCTACACATGAGTCTACACAACAATGAAAAAGTCACTCTGTACATCATTCTGCACAACATTGAAAACATCACTCTACACATCACTCTACAGAACATTGAAAACATCACTCTGCACATCACTCTCCACAACATTGAAATATCACGCTACATATCACTCTGCACAACATTGAAAACATCACTCTACACATCACTCTACACAATATTGAAAACATCACTCTACACATCACTCTGCACAACATTGAAAACATCACTCTACATATCACTCAGCACAACATTGAAAACATCACTCTACACAGCACTCTACACAACATTGAAAACATCACTCTCCACTTCACTTTACACAACATTGAAAACATCACTCAACACATCACTCTACACAACATTGAAAACATCACTCTGCACATCACTCTACACAACATTGAAAACATCACTCTCCACTTCACT
This sequence comes from Pristiophorus japonicus, assembly GCF_044704955.1. Lineage (NCBI taxonomy): Eukaryota > Metazoa > Chordata > Chondrichthyes > Pristiophoridae > Pristiophorus > Pristiophorus japonicus. Next base: position 12,951,863 of record NC_092005.1, read on the forward strand.
TTACACAACATTGAAAACATCACTCTGTTCATCACTCTGCATAACATTGAAAACATCAATCTACACATCACTCTACACAACATTGAAAACATCACTCTACACTTCACTTTACACAACATTGAAAACATCACTCAACACATCACTCTACACAACATTGAAAACGTCACTCTGCACATCACTCTACACAATATTGAAAACATAACTCTACACAGCACTCTACACAACATTGAAAACATCACTCTACACAACAATCTACGCAACATTGAAAACATCACACTACACATCACTCTGCACAATATTGAAAACATCACTCTACACAGCACTCTACACAGCATTGAAAACATCACTCTGCACATCACTCCACACAACATTGAAAACATCACTCTATATATCACTCTACACAACATTGTAAACATCACTCTAAACATGACTCTACACAACATTGAAAAAATCACTCTGTACCCCACTCTGCACAACATTGAATTCATCACTCTACACATCACTCTACAGAACATTGAAAACATCACTCTACACATCACTCTACACAACATTGAAAACATCACTCTACACATCACTCGACACAACATTGAAAACATCACGATACACATTACTCTGCACAACATTGAAAACATCACTCTACACATCACTCTACACAACATTGAAAACATCACTCTACACTTCACTTTACACAACATTGAAAACATCACTCTGCACATCACTCTACACAATATTGAAAACATCACTCTACACAGCACTCTGCACAACATTGAAAACATCACTCTGCACAACAATCTACGCAACATTGAAAACTTCACTCTACACATCACTCTACACAACATTGAAAACATCACTCTACACAACAATCTACACAACATTGAAAACATCACTCTACACATCACTCTACACAATATTGAAAATATCACTCTACACAGCACTCTACACAGCATGGAAAACATCACTCTACACATCACTCTACATAACATTGAAAACATCACTCTATACATCACTCTACACAACATTGTAAACAGCACTCTACACATGACTCTACACAACATTGAAAAAACCACTCAGTACCCCACTCTGCACAACATTGAATACATCACTCTATAGATCACTCTACAGAACATTGAAAACATCACTCTACACATCACTCTCTACAACATTTAAATATCACGCTACACATCACTCTACACAACATTGAAATCATCACACTACACATCACTCTGCAGAACATTGAAAACATCACTCTAAACATCACTCGACACAACATTGTAAACATCACTCTACACATCACTATGCACACCATTGAAAACATCACTCTACACTTCACTCTACACAACATTGAAAACATCACTCAACACAACAATCTACACAACATTGAAAACATCAATCTACACATCACTCTGCAGAATATTGAAAACATCACTCTACACATCACTCTACACAACATTGAAAACATTACTCTATACATCACTCGACACAACATTGAAAACATCACTCTACATTTCACTCGACACAACATTGAAAACATCACTCTACACATGAGTCGACACAACATTGAAAAAATCACTCTGTACATCATTCTGCACAACATTGAAAACATCACTCTACACATCACTCTACAGAACATTGAAAATATCACTCTACACATCACTCTCCACAACATTGAAATATCACGCTACACATCACTCTGCACAACATTGAAAACATCACTCTACACATCACTCTACACAATATTGAAAACATCACTCTACACATCACTCTGCACAACTTTGAAAACATCACTCTACATATCACTCTGCACAACATTGAAAACATCACTCTACACAGCAACCTACACAACATTGAAAACATCACTCTCCACTTCACTTTACACAACATTGAAAACATCACTCAACACATCACTCTACACAACATTGAAAACATCACTCTGCACATCACTCTACACAATATTGAAAACATCACTCGACACAGCACTCTACACAACATTGAAAACATCACTCTACACAACAATCTACACAACATTGAAAACATCACTCTGCACATCACTCTACACAAAATTGAAAATATCACTCTACACAACAATCTACACAACATTGAAAACATCACTCTACACATCACTCTACACAATATTGAAAACATCACTCTGCACAGCACTCTACACAACATTGAAAACATCACTCTACCATCACTCTACACAACATTGAAAACATCACTCTATACATCACTCTACACAACATTGTAAACATCTCTCTACACATGACTACACAACATTGAAAAAATCACTCTGTACCCCACTCTGCACAACATTGAATACATCACTCTATCGATCACTCTACAGAACATTGAAAACATCACTCTACACTTCACTCTACACAACATTGAAAACATCACTCTACACAACAATCTGCACAACATTGAAAACATCAATCTACACATCACTCTGCAGAATATTGAAAACATCACCCTACACATCACTCTACACAACATTGAAAACATCACTCTATACATCACTCGGCATAACATTGAAAACATCACTCTACACATCACTCTACACAACATTGTAAACATCACTCTACACATGAGTCTACACAACAATGAAAAAGTCACTCTGTACATCATTCTGCACAACATTGAAAACATCACTCTACACATCACTCTACAGAACATTGAAAACATCACTCTGCACATCACTCTCCACAACATTGAAATATCACGCTACACATCACTCTGCACAACATTGAAAACATCACTCTACACATCACTCTACACAATATTGAAAACATCACTCTACACATCACTCTGCACAACATTGAAAACATCACTCTACATATCACTCAGCACAACATTGAAAACATCACTCTACACAGCACTCTACACAACATTGAAAACATCACTCTCCACTTCACTTTACACAACATTGAAAACATCACTCAACACATCACTCTACACAACATTGAAAACATCACTCTGCACATCACTCTACACAACATTGAAAACATCACTCTCCACTTCACTTTACACAACATTGAAAACATCACTCTGTTCATCACTCTGCATAACATTGAAAACATCAATCTACACATCACTCTACACAACATTGAAAACATCACTCTACACTTCACTTTACACAACATTGAAAACATCACTCAACACATCACTCTACACAACATTGAAAACGTCACTCTGCACATCACTCTACACAATATTGAAAACATAACTCTACACAGCACTCTACACAACATTGAAAACATCACTCTACACAACAATCTACGCAACATTGAAAACATCACACTACACATCACTCTGCACAATATTGAAAACATCACTCTACACAGCACTCTACACAGCATTGAAAACATCACTCTGCACATCACTCCACACAACATTGAAAACATCACTCTATATATCACTCTACACAACATTGTAAACATCACTCTAAACATGACTCTACACAACATTGAAAAAATCACTCTGTACCCCATTCTGCACAACATTGAATTCATCACTCTACACATCACTCTACAGAACATTGAAAACATCACTCTACACATCACTCTACACAACATTGAAAACATCACTCTACACATCACTCGACACAACATTGAAAACATCACGATACACATCACTCTGCACAACATTGAAAACATCACTCTACACATCACTCTACACAACATTGAAAACATCACTCTACACTTCACTTTACACAACATTGAAAACATCACTCTGCACATCACTCTACACAATATTGAAAACATCACTCTACACAGCACTCTGCACAACATTGAAAACATCACTCTACACAACAATCTACGCAACATTGAAAACTTCACTCTACACATCACTCTACACAACATTGAAAACATCACTCTACACAACAATCTACACAACATTGAAAACATCACTCTACAAATCACTCTACACAATATTGAAAATATCACTCTACACAGCACTCTACACAGCATGGAAAACATCACTCTACACATCACTCTACATAACATTGAAAACATCACTCTATACATCACTCTACACAACATTGTAAACATCACTCTACACATGACTCTACACAACATTGAAAAAACCACTCAGTACCCCACTCTGCACAACATTGAATACATCACTCTATAGATCACTCTACAGAACATTGAAAACATCACTCTACACATCACTCTCTACAACATTTAAATATCACGCTACACATCACTCTACACAACATTGAAATCATCACACTACACATCACTCTGCAGAACATTGAAAACATCACTCTACACATCACTCTACACAACATTGAAAACATCACTCTAGACATCACTCTGCACAATATTGAAAACAACACTCTACACAACAATCTACACAACATTGAAAACATCACTCTACACATCACTCTGCACAATATTGAAAACATCACTCTACACAGCACTCTACACAGCATTGAAAACATCACTCTACACATCACTCTACATCACATTGAAAACATCGCTCTATACATCACTCTACACAACATTGTAAACATCACTCTACACATGACTCTACACAACATTGAAAAAAACACTCAGTACCCCACTCTGCACAACAATGAATACATCACTCTATAGATCACTCTACAGAACATTGAAAACATCACTCTACACATCACTCTCTACAACATTTAAATATCACGCTACACATCACTCTACACAACATTGAAATCATCACACTACACATCACTCTGCAGAACATTGAAAACATCACTCTACACATCACTCTACACAACATTGAAAACATCACTCTAGACATCACTCTACACAGCATTGAAAACATCACTCTACACATCACTCTACATCACATTGAAAACATCACTCTACACATCACTCTACACAACATTGAAAACATCACTCTAGACATCACTCTACACAACATTGAAAACATCACTCTAGACATCACTCTACACAACATTGAAAACATCACTCTAGACATCACTCTGCACAACATTGAATACATCACTCTACACATCACTGTACACAACATTGAAACTATCACTCTACACATCACTCTACACAACACTGAAAACATCACTCAACACTTCACTCTAAACAACATTGAAAACATCAATCTACACATCACTATACAGAACATTGAAAACATCACTCTAAACATCACTCGACACAACATTGTAAACATCACTCTACACATCACTATGCACACCATTGAAAACATCACTCTACACTTCACTCTACACAACATTGAAAACATCACTCAACACAACAATCTACACAACATTGAAAACATCAATCTACACATCACTCTGCAGAATATTGAAAACATCACTCTACACATCACTCTACACAACATTGAAAACATCACTCTATACATCACTCGACACAACATTGAAAACATCACTCTACATTTCACTCGACACAACATTGAAAACATCACTCTACACATGAGTCGACACAACATTGAAAAAATCACTCTGTACATCATTCTGCACAACATTGAAAACATCACTCTACACATCACTCTACAGAACATTGAAAATATCACTCTACACATCACTCTCCACAACATTGAAATAGCACGCTACACATCACTCTGCACAACATTGAAAACATCACTCTACACATCACTCTACACAATATTGAAAACATCACTCTACACATCACTCTGCACAACTTTGAAAACATCACTCTACATATCACTCTGCACAACATTGAAAACATCACTCTACACAGCAACCTACACAACATTGAAAACATCACTCTCCACTTCACTTTACACAACATTGAAAACATCACTCAACACATCACTCTACACAACATTGAAAACATCACTCTGCACATCACTCTACACAATATTGAAAACATCACTCGACACAGCACTCTACACAACATTGAAAACATCACTCTACACAACAATCTACACAACATTGAAAACATCACTCTGCACATCACTCTACACAACATTGAAAATATCACTCTACACAACAATCTACACAACATTGAAAACATCACTCTACACATCACTCTACACAATATTGAAAACATCACTCTGCACAGCACTCTACACAACATTGAAAACATCACTCTACCATCACTCTACACAACATTGAAAACATCACTCTATACATCACTCTACACAACATTGTAAACATCTCTCTACACATGACTACACAACATTGAAAAAATCACTCTGTACCCCACTCTGCACAACATTGAATACATCACTCTATCGATCACTCTACAGAACATTGAAAACATCACTCTACACTTCACTCTACACAACATTGAAAACATCACTCTACACAACAATCTGCACAACATTGAAAACATCAATCTACACATCACTCTGCAGAATATTGAAAACATCACCCTACACATCACTCTACACAACATTGAAAACATCACTCTATACATCACTCGGCATAACATTGAAAACATCACTCTACACATCACTCTACACAACATTGTAAACATCACTCTACACATGAGTCTACACAACAATGAAAAAGTCACTCTGTACATCATTCTGCACAACATTGAAAACATCACTCTACACATCACTCTACAGAACATTGAAAACATCACTCTGCACATCACTCTCCACAACATTGAAATATCACGCTACACATCACTCTGCACAACATTGAAAACATCACTCTACACATCACTCTACACAATATTGAAAACATCACTCTACACATCACTCTGCACAACATTGAAAACATCACTCTACATATCACTCAGCACAACATTGAAAACATCACTCTACACAGCACTCTACACAACATTGAAAACATCACTCTCCACTTCACTTTACACAACATTGAAAACATCACTCAACACATCACTCTACACAACATTGAAAACATCACTCTGCACATCACTCTACACAATATTGAAAACATCACTCTACATAGCACTCTACACAACATTGAAAACATCACTCAACACATCACTCTACACAACATTGAAAACATCACTCTGCACATCACTCTACACAATATTGAAAACATCACTCTACACAGCACTCTACACAACATTGAAAACATCACTCTACACAACAATCTACACAATATTGAAAACATCACTCTACACATCACTCTACACAACATTGAAAACATCACTCTACACATCACTCTACACAATATTGAAAACATCACTCTACACAGCACTGTACACAACATTGAAAACATCACTCTGCACATCACTCTACACAATATTGAAAACATCACTCTGCACAGCACTCTACACAACATTTAAAACATCACTCTACACATCACTCTACACAACATTTAATATCACGCTACACATCAGTCTACACAACATTGAAATCATCACACTACACATCACTCTGCAAAACATTGAAAACATCACTCTACACATCACTCTACACAACATTGAAAACATCACTCTGCACATCACTCTACACAATATTGAAAACATCACTCGACACAGCACTCTACACAACATTGAAAACATCACTCTACACAACAATCTACACAACATTGAAAACATCACTCTACACATCACTCTACACAACATTGAAAATATCACTCAACACAACAATCTACATAACATTGAAAACATCACTCTACACATCACTCTACACAATATTGAAAACATCACTCTGCACAGCATTCTACACAACATTGAAAACATCACTCTATACATCACTCTACACAACATTGAAAACATCACTCTATACATCACTCTACACAACATTGTAAACATCACTCTACACATGACTCTACACAACATTGAAAACATCAATCTACACATCACTCTGCAGAATATTGAAAACATCACTCTACACATCACTCTACACAACATTGAAAACATCACTCTATATATCACTCGACACAACATTGAAAACATCACTCTACACATCACTCTACACAACATTGTAAACATCACTCTACACATGAGTCTACACAACAATGAAAAAGTCACTCTGTACAACATTCTGCACAACATTGAAAACATCACTCTACACATCACTCTACAGAACATTGAAAACATCACTCTACACATCACTCTCCACAACATTGAAATATCACGCTACACATCACTCTGCACAACATTGAAAATATCACTCTACACATCACTCGACACAATATTGAAAACATCACTCTACACATCACTCTGCACAACATTGAAAACATCACTCTACATATCACTCAGCACAACATTAAAAACATCACTCTACACAGCACTCTACACAACATTGAAAACATCACTCTCCACTTCACTTTACACAACATTGAAAACATCACTCAACACATCACTTTACACAACATTGAAAACATCACTCTGCACATCACTCCACACAATATTGAAAACATCACTCTACACAGCACTCTACACAACGTTGAAAACATCTCTCTACACATGACTCTACACAACATTGAAAAAATCACTCTGTACCCCACTCTGCACAACATTGAATACATCACTCTATCGATCACTCTACAGAACATTGAAAACATCACTCTACACTTCACTCTACACAACATTGAAAACATCACTCTACACAACAATCTGCACAACATTGAAAACATCAATCTACACATCACTCTGCAGAATATTGAAAACATCACTCTACACATCACTCTACACAACATTGAAAACATCACTCTATACATCACTCGGCATAACATTGAAAACATCACTCTACACACCACTCTACACAACATTGTAAACATCACTCTACACATGAGTCTACACAACAATGAAAAAGTCACTCTGTACATCATTCTGCACAACATTGAAAACATCACTCTACACATCACTCTACAGAACATTGAAAACATCACTCTACACATCACTCTCCACAACATTGAAATATCACGCTACACATCACTCTGCACAACATTGAAAACATCACTCTACATATCACTCTACACAATATTGAAAACATCACTCTACACATCACTCTGCACAACATTGAAAACATCACTCTACATATCACTCAGCACAACATTGAAAACATCACTCTACACAGCACTCTACACAACATTGAAAACATCACTCTCCACTTCACTTTACACAACATTGAAAACATCACTCAACACATCACTCTGCACAACATTGAAAACATCACTCTGCACATCACTCTAAACAATATTGAAAACATCACTCAAATAGCACTCTACACAACATTGAAAACATCACTCAACACATCACTCTACACAACATTGAAAACATCACTCTGCACATCACTCTACACAATATTGAAAACATCACTCTACACAGCACTCTACACAACATTGAAAACATCACTCTACACAACAATCTACACAATATTGAAAACATCACTCTACACATCACTCTACACAACATTGAAAACATCACTCTACACATCACTCTACACAATATTGAAAATATCACTCTACACAGCACTCTACACAACATTGAAAACATCACTCTACACTTCACTTTACACAACATTGAAAACATCACTCGACACATCACTCTACACAATATTGAAAACATCACTCTATACATCACTCTACACAACATTTAAAACATCACTCTACACATCACTCCACACAACATTGAAAACATCACTCTATACATCACTCTACACAACATTGTAAACATCACTCTACACATGACTCTACACAACATTGAAAAAATCACTCTGTACCCCACTCTGCACAACATTGAATACATCACTCTATCGATCACTCCACAGAACATTGAAAACATCATTCTACACATCACTCTCCACAACATTTAATATCACGCTACACATCACTCTACACAACATTGAAATCATCACACTACACATCACTCTGCAAAACATTGAAAACATCATTCTACACATCACTCTACACAACATTGAAAACATCACTCTGCACATCACTCTACACAATATTGAAAACATCACTCGACACAGCACTCTACACAACATTGAAAACATCACTCTACACAACAATCTACACAACATTGAAAACATCACTCTACACATCACTCTACACAACATTGAAAATATCACTCTACACAACAATCTACATAACATTGAAAACATCACTCTACACATCACTCTACACAATATTGAAAACATCACTCTGCACAGCATTCTACACAACATTGAAAACATCACTCTACACATCACTCTACACAACATTGAAAACATCACTCTATACATCACTCTACACAACATTGTAAACATCACTCTACACATGACTCTACACAACATTGAAAAAATCACTCTGTACCCCACTCTGCACAACATTGAATACATCACTCTATCGATCACTCTACAGAACATTGAAAACATCACTCTACACTTCACTCTACACAACATTGAAAACATCACTCTACACAACAATCTGCACAACATTGAAAACATCAATCTACACATCACTCTGCAGAATATTGAAAACATCACTCTACACATCACTCTACACAACATTGAAAACATCACTCTATATATCACTCGACACAACATTGAAAACATCACTCTACACATCACTCTACACAACATTGTAAACATCACTCTACACATGAGTCTACACAACAATGAAAAAGTCACTCTGTACATCATTCTGCACAACATTGAAAACATCACTCTACACATCACTCTACAGAACATTGAAAACATCACTCTACACATCACTCTCCACAACATTGAAAATATCACTCTACACATCACTCTACACAATATTGAAAACATCACTCGACACATCACTCTGCACAACATTGAAAACATCACTCTACATATCACTCAGCACAACATTGAAAACATGACTCTACACAGCACTCTACACAACATTGAAAACATCTTTCTCCACTTCACTTTACACAACATTGAAAACATCACTCAACACATCACTTTACACAACATTGAAAACATCACTCTGCACATCACTCCACACAATATTGAAAACATCACTCTACACAGCACTCCACACAACGTTGAAAACATCACTCAACACATCACTCTACACAACATTGAAAACATCACTCTGCACATCACTCTTCACAATATTGAAAACATCACTCTACACAGCACTCTACACAACATTGAAAACATCACTCTACACTTCACTCTACACAACATTGAAAACATCACTCTACACATCACTCTACACAACATTGAAAACATCACTCTACACATCACTCTACACAATATTGAAAACATCACTCTACACATCACTCTACACAACATTGAAAACATCACTCTACCCTTCACTTTACACAACATTGAAAACATCACTCTACACATCACTCTACACAATATTTAAAATATCACTCTGCACAGCACTCTACACAACATTTAAAACATCACTCTACACATCACTCTACACAACATTGAAAACATCACTCTATACATCACTCTACACAACATTGTATACATCACTGTACACATGACTCTACACAACATTGAAAAAATCACTCTGTACCCCACTCTGCACAACATTGAATACATCACTCTATCGATCACTCTGCAGAACATTAAAAACATCACTCTACACATCACTCTCCACAACATTTAAATATCACGCTACACATCACTCTACACAACATTGAAATCATCACACTACACATCACTCTGCAAAACATTGAAAACATCACTCTACACATCACTCTACACAACATTGAAAACATCACTCTACACATCACTCGACACAACATTGAAAACATCACTATACACATCACTCTGCACAACATTCATCACTCTGCAAATCACTCTGCACAACATTGAAAACATCACTCTACACATCACTCTACACAACATTGAAAACATCACTCTGCACATCACTCTACACAACATTGAAAACATAACTCTACACATCACTCTACACAAAAATGAAAACATCACTCAACACTTCACTCTAAACAACATTGAAAACATCAATCTACACATCACTCTACAGAACATTGAAAACATCACTCTAAACATCACTCGACACAACATTGTAAACATCACTCTACACTTCACTCTGCACACCATTGAAAACATCACTCTACACTTCACTCTACACAACATTGAAAACATCACTCTACACAACAATCTACACAACATTGAAAACATCAATCTACACATCACTCTGCAGAATATTGAAAACATCACTCTACACATCACTCTACACAACATTGAAAACATCACTCTACACATCACTCTCCACAACATTGAAATATCACGCTACACATCACTCTGCACAACATTGAAAACATCACTCTACACATCACTCTACACAATATTGAAAACATCACTCTCCACTTCACTTTACACAACATTGAAAACATCACTCAACACATCAATCTACACAACATTGAAAACATCACTCTGCACATCACTCTACACAATATTAAAAACATCACTCTACACAGCACTCTACATAACATTGAAAACATCACTCTACACAACAATCTACACAATATTGAAAACATCACTCTACACATCACTCTACACAACATTGAAAACATCACTCTACACAACAATCTACACAACATTGAAAACATCACTCTACACATCACTCTACACAATATTGAAAACATCACTCTACACAGTACTCTACACAACATTGAAAACATAACTCTACACTTCACTTTACACAACATTGAAAACATCACTCAACAAATCACTCTACACAACATTGAAAACATCACTCTGCACATCACTCTACACAATATTGAAACATCACTCTACACATCACTCTACACAACATTGAAAACATCACTATACACATCACTCTACACAATATTGAAAACATCACTCTACATTTCACTTTACACAACATTGAAAACATCACTCTACACTTCACTTTACACAACATTGAAAACATCACTCTACACATCACTCTACACAATATTGAAAACATCACTCTATACATCACTCTACACAACATTTAAAACATCACTCTACACATCACTCTACACAACATTGAAAACATCACTCTATACATCACTCTACACAACATTGTAAACATCACTCTACACATGACTCTCCACAACATTGAAAAAATCACTCTGTACCCCACTCTGCACAACATTGAATACATCACTCTATAGATCACTCTACAGAACATTGAAAACATCACTCTACACATCACTCTCGACAACATTTATATATCACGCTACACATCACTCTACACAACATTGAAATCATCACACTACACATCACTCTGCAGAACATTGAAAACATCACTCTACACATCACTCTACACAACATTGAAAACATCACTCTACACATCACTCGACACAACACTGAAAACATCACTCAACACTTCACTCTAAACAACATTGAAAACATCAATCTACACATCACTATACAGAACATTGAAAACATCACTCTAAACATCACTCGACACAACATTGTAAACATCACTCTACACATCACTATGCACACCATTGAAAACATCACTCTACACTTCACTCTACACAACATTGAAAACATCACTCTAGACATCACTCTACACAACATTGAAAACATCACTCTAGACATCACTCTGCACAACATTGAATACATCACTCTACACATCACTGTACACAACATTGAAACTATCACTCTACACATCACTCTACACAACACTGAAAACATCACTCAACACTTCACTCTAAACAACATTGAAAACATCAATCTACACATCACTATACAGAACATTGAAAACATCACTCTAAACATCACTCGACACAACATTGTAAACATCACTCTACACATCACTATGCACACCATTGAAAACATCACTCTACACTTCACTCTACACAACATTGAAAACATCACTCAACACAACAATCTACACAACATTGAAAACATCAATCTACACATCACTCTGCAGAATATTGAAAACATCACTCTACACATCACTCTACACAACATTGAAAACATCACTCTATACATCACTCGACACAACATTGAAAACATCACTCTACATTTCACTCGACACAACATTGAAAACATCACTCTACACATGAGTCGACACAACATTGAAAAAATCACTCTGTACATCATTCTGCACAACATTGAAAACATCACTCTACACATCACTCTACAGAACATTGAAAATATCACTCTACACATCACTCTCCACAACATTGAAATAGCACGCTACACATCACTCTGCACAACATTGAAAACATCACTCTACACATCACTCTACACAATATTGAAAACATCACTCTACACATCACTCTGCACAACTTTGAAAACATCACTCTACATATCACTCTGCACAACATTGAAAACATCACTCTACACAGCAACCTACACAACATTGAAAACATCACTCTCCACTTCACTTTACACAACATTGAAAACATCACTCAACACATCACTCTACACAACATTGAAAACATCACTCTGCACATCACTCTACACAATATTGAAAACATCACTCGACACAGCACTCTACACAACATTGAAAACATCACTCTACACAACAATCTACACAACATTGAAAACATCACTCTGCACATCACTCTACACAACATTGAAAATATCACTCTACACAACAATCTACACAACATTGAAAACATCACTCTACACATCACTCTACACAATATTGAAAACATCACTCTGCACAGCACTCTACACAACATTGAAAACATCACTCTACCATCACTCTACACAACATTGAAAACATCACTCTATACATCACTCTACACAACATTGTAAACATCTCTCTACACATGACTACACAACATTGAAAAAATCACTCTGTACCCCACTCTGCACAACATTGAATACATCACTCTATCGATCACTCTACAGAACATTGAAAACATCACTCTACACTTCACTCTACACAACATTGAAAACATCACTCTACACAACAATCTGCACAACATTGAAAACATCAATCTACACATCACTCTGCAGAATATTGAAAACATCACCCTACACATCACTCTACACAACATTGAAAACATCACTCTATACATCACTCGGCATAACATTGAAAACATCACTCTACACATCACTCTACACAACATTGTAAACATCACTCTACACATGAGTCTACACAACAATGAAAAAGTCACTCTGTACATCATTCTGCACAACATTGAAAACATCACTCTACACATCACTCTACAGAACATTGAAAACATCACTCTGCACATCACTCTCCACAACATTGAAATATCACGCTACACATCACTCTGCACAACATTGAAAACATCACTCTACACATCACTCTACACAATATTGAAAACATCACTCTACACATCACTCTGCACAACATTGAAAACATCACTCTACATATCACTCAGCACAACATTGAAAACATCACTCTACACAGCACTCTACACAACATTGAAAACATCACTCTCCACTTCACTTTACACAACATTGAAAACATCACTCAACACATCACTCTACACAACATTGAAAACATCACTCTGCACATCACTCTACACAATATTGAAAACATCACTCTACATAGCACTCTACACAACATTGAAAACATCACTCAACACATCACTCTACACAACATTGAAAACATCACTCTGCACATCACTCTACACAATATTGAAAACATCACTCTACACAGCACTCTACACAACATTGAAAACATCACTCTACACAACAATCTACACAATATTGAAAACATCACTCTACACATCACTCTACACAACATTGAAAACATCACTCTACACATCACTCTACACAATATTGAAAACATCACTCTACACAGCACTGTACACAACATTGAAAACATCACTCTGCACATCACTCTACACAATATTGAAAACATCACTCTGCACAGCACTCTACACAACATTTAAAACATCACTCTACACATCACTCTACACAACATTTAATATCACGCTACACATCAGTCTACACAACATTGAAATCATCACACTACACATCACTCTGCAAAACATTGAAAACATCACTCTACACATCACTCTACACAACATTGAAAACATCACTCTGCACATCACTCTACACAATATTGAAAACATCACTCGACACAGCACTCTACACAACATTGAAAACATCACTCTACACAACAATCTACACAACATTGAAAACATCACTCTACACATCACTCTACACAACATTGAAAATATCACTCAACACAACAATCTACATAACATTGAAAACATCACTCTACACATCACTCTACACAATATTGAAAACATCACTCTGCACAGCATTCTACACAACATTGAAAACATCACTCTATACATCACTCTACACAACATTGAAAACATCACTCTATACATCACTCTACACAACATTGTAAACATCACTCTACACATGACTCTACACAACATTGAAAACATCAATCTACACATCACTCTGCAGAATATTGAAAACATCACTCTACACATCACTCTACACAACATTGAAAACATCACTCTATATATCACTCGACACAACATTGAAAACATCACTCTACACATCACTCTACACAACATTGTAAACATCACTCTACACATGAGTCTACACAACAATGAAAAAGTCACTCTGTACAACATTCTGCACAACATTGAAAACATCACTCTACACATCACTCTACAGAACATTGAAAACATCACTCTACACATCACTCTCCACAACATTGAAATATCACGCTACACATCACTCTGCACAACATTGAAAATATCACTCTACACATCACTCGACACAATATTGAAAACATCACTCTACACATCACTCTGCACAACATTGAAAACATCACTCTACATATCACTCAGCACAACATTAAAAACATCACTCTACACAGCACTCTACACAACATTGAAAACATCACTCTCCACTTCACTTTACACAACATTGAAAACATCACTCAACACATCACTTTACACAACATTGAAAACATCACTCTGCACATCACTCCACACAATATTGAAAACATCACTCTACACAGCACTCTACACAACGTTGAAAACATCTCTCTACACATGACTCTACACAACATTGAAAAAATCACTCTGTACCCCACTCTGCACAACATTGAATACATCACTCTATCGATCACTCTACAGAACATTGAAAACATCACTCTACACTTCACTCTACACAACATTGAAAACATCACTCTACACAACAATCTGCACAACATTGAAAACATCAATCTACACATCACTCTGCAGAATATTGAAAACATCACTCTACACATCACTCTACACAACATTGAAAACATCACTCTATACATCACTCGGCATAACATTGAAAACATCACTCTACACACCACTCTACACAACATTGTAAACATCACTCTACACATGAGTCTACACAACAATGAAAAAGTCACTCTGTACATCATTCTGCACAACATTGAAAACATCACTCTACACATCACTCTACAGAACATTGAAAACATCACTCTACACATCACTCTCCACAACATTGAAATATCACGCTACACATCACTCTACACAATATTGAAAACATCACTCTACACATCACTCTGCACAACATTGAAAACATCACTCTACATATCACTCAGCACAACATTGAAAACATCACTCAACACAGCACTCTACACAACATTGAAAACATCACTCTCCACTTCACTTTACACAGCATTGAAAACATCACTCAACACATCACTCTACACAACATTGAAAACATCACTCTGCACATCACTCTACACAATATTGAAAACATCACTCTGCACATCACTCTAAACAATATTGAAAACATCACTCAAATAGCACTCTACACAACATTGAAAACATCACTCAACACATCACTCTACACAACATTGAAAACATCACTCTGCACATCACTCTACACAATATTGAAAACATCACTCTACACAGCACTCTACACAACATTGAAAACATCACTCTACACAACAATCTACACAATATTGAAAACATCACTCTACACATCACTCTACACAACATTGAAAACATCACTCTACACATCACTCTACACAATATTGAAAATATCACTCTACACAGCACTCTACACAACATTGAAAACATCACTCTACACTTCACTTTACACAACATTGAAAACATCACTCGACACATCACTCTACACAATATTGAAAACATCACTCTATACATCACTCTACACAACATTTAAAACATCACTCTACACATCACTCCACACAACATTGAAAACATCACTCTATACATCACTCTACACAACATTGTAAACATCACTCTACACATGACTCTACACAACATTGAAAAAATCACTCTGTACCCCACTCTGCACAACATTGAATACATCACTCTATCGATCACTCCACAGAACATTGAAAACATCATTCTACACATCACTCTCCACAACATTTAATATCACGCTACACATCACTCTACACAACATTGAAATCATCACACTACACATCACTCTGCAAAACATTGAAAACATCATTCTACACATCACTCTACACAACATTGAAAACATCACTCTGCACATCACTCTACACAATATTGAAAACATCACTCGACACAGCACTCTACACAACATTGAAAACATCACTCTACACAACAATCTACACAACATTGAAAACATCACTCTACACATCACTCTACACAACATTGAAAATATCACTCTACACAACAATCTACATAACATTGAAAACATCACTCTACACATCACTCTACACAATATTGAAAACATCACTCTGCACAGCATTCTACACAACATTGAAAACATCACTCTACACATCACTCTACACAACATTGAAAACATCACTCTATACATCACTCTACACAACATTGTAAACATCACTCTACACATGACTCTACACAACATTGAAAAAATCACTCTGTACCCCACTCTGCACAACATTGAATACATCACTCTATCGATCACTCTACAGAACATTGAAAACATCACTCTACACTTCACTCTACACAACATTGAAAACATCACTCTACACAACAATCTGCACAACATTGAAAACATCAATCTACACATCACTCTGCAGAATATTGAAAACATCACTCTACACATCACTCTACACAACATTGAAAACATCACTCTATATATCACTCGACACAACATTGAAAACATCACTCTACACATCACTCTACACAACATTGTAAACATCACTCTACACATGAGTCTACACAACAATGAAAAAGTCACTCTGTACATCATTCTGCACAACATTGAAAACATCACTCTACACATCACTCTACAGAACATTGAAAACATCACTCTACACATCACTCTCCACAACATTGAAAATATCACTCTACACATCACTCTACACAATATTGAAAACATCACTCGACACATCACTCTGCACAACATTGAAAACATCACTCTACATATCACTCAGCACAACATTGAAAACATGACTCTACACAGCACTCTACACAACATTGAAAACATCTTTCTCCACTTCACTTTACACAACATTGAAAACATCACTCAACACATCACTTTACACAACATTGAAAACATCACTCTGCACATCACTCCACACAATATTGAAAACATCACTCTACACAGCACTCCACACAACGTTGAAAACATCACTCAACACATCACTCTACACAACATTGAAAACATCACTCTGCACATCACTCTTCACAATATTGAAAACATCACTCTACACAGCACTCTACACAACATTGAAAACATCACTCTACACTTCACTCTACACAACATTGAAAACATCACTCTACACATCACTCTACACAACATTGAAAACATCACTCTACACATCACTCTACACAATATTGAAAACATCACTCTACACATCACTCTACACAACATTGAAAACATCACTCTACCCTTCACTTTACACAACATTGAAAACATCACTCTACACATCACTCTACACAATATTTAAAATATCACTCTGCACAGCACTCTACACAACATTTAAAACATCACTCTACACATCACTCTACACAACATTGAAAACATCACTCTATACATCACTCTACACAACATTGTATACATCACTGTACACATGACTCTACACAACATTGAAAAAATCACTCTGTACCCCACTCTGCACAACATTGAATACATCACTCTATCGATCACTCTGCAGAACATTAAAAACATCACTCTACACATCACTCTCCACAACATTTAAATATCACGCTACACATCACTCTACACAACATTGAAATCATCACACTACACATCACTCTGCAAAACATTGAAAACATCACTCTACACATCACTCTACACAACATTGAAAACATCACTCTACACATCACTCGACACAACATTGAAAACATCACTATACACATCACTCTGCACAACATTCATCACTCTGCAAATCACTCTGCACAACATTGAAAACATCACTCTACACATCACTCTACACAACATTGAAAACATCACTCTGCACATCACTCTACACAACATTGAAAACATAACTCTACACATCACTCTACACAAAAATGAAAACATCACTCAACACTTCACTCTAAACAACATTGAAAACATCAATCTACACATCACTCTACAGAACATTGAAAACATCACTCTAAACATCACTCGACACAACATTGTAAACATCACTCTACACTTCACTCTGCACACCATTGAAAACATCACTCTACACTTCACTCTACACAACATTGAAAACATCACTCTACACAACAATCTACACAACATTGAAAACATCAATCTACACATCACTCTGCAGAATATTGAAAACATCACTCTACACATCACTCTACACAACATTGAAAACATCACTCTACACATCACTCTCCACAACATTGAAATATCACGCTACACATCACTCTGCACAACATTGAAAACATCACTCTACACATCACTCTACACAATATTGAAAACATCACTCTCCACTTCACTTTACACAACATTGAAAACATCACTCAACACATCAATCTACACAACATTGAAAACATCACTCTGCACATCACTCTACACAATATTAAAAACATCACTCTACACAGCACTCTACATAACATTGAAAACATCACTCTACACAACAATCTACACAATATTGAAAACATCACTCTACACATCACTCTACACAACATTGAAAACATCACTCTACACAACAATCTACACAACATTGAAAACATCACTCTACACATCACTCTACACAATATTGAAAACATCACTCTACACAGTACTCTACACAACATTGAAAACATAACTCTACACTTCACTTTACACAACATTGAAAACATCACTCAACAAATCACTCTACACAACATTGAAAACATCACTCTGCACATCACTCTACACAATATTGAAACATCACTCTACACATCACTCTACACAACATTGAAAACATCACTATACACATCACTCTACACAATATTGAAAACATCACTCTACATTTCACTTTACACAACATTGAAAACATCACTCTACACTTCACTTTACACAACATTGAAAACATCACTCTACACATCACTCTACACAATATTGAAAACATCACTCTATACATCACTCTACACAACATTTAAAACATCACTCTACACATCACTCTACACAACATTGAAAACATCACTCTATACATCACTCTACACAACATTGTAAACATCACTCTACACATGACTCTCCACAACATTGAAAAAATCACTCTGTACCCCACTCTGCACAACATTGAATACATCACTCTATAGATCACTCTACAGAACATTGAAAACATCACTCTACACATCACTCTCGACAACATTTATATATCACGCTACACATCACTCTACACAACATTGAAATCATCACACTACACATCACTCTGCAGAACATTGAAAACATCACTCTACACATCACTCTACACAACATTGAAAACATCACTCTACACATCACTCGACACAACATTGAAAACATCACTATGCACATCACTCTGCACAACATTGAAAACATCACTCTGCACATCACTCTGCACAACATTGAAAACATCACTTTACACATCACTCTACACAACATTGAAGACATCATTCTATACACTACTCTGCACAACATTGAAAGCATCACTCTACACATCACTCTGCACACCATTGAAAACATCACTCTACACTTCACTCTACACAACATTGAAAACATCACTCTACACAACAATCTACAGAACATTGAAAACATCAATCTACACATCACTCTGCAGAATATTGAAAACATCACTCTACACATCACTCTACACGACATTGAAAACATCACTCTATACATCACTCGACACAACATTGAAAACATCACTCTACACATCACTCTACACAACATTGTAAATATCACTCTACACATGAGTCTACACAACAACGAAAAAGTCACTCTGTACATCATTCTGCACACCATTGAAAACATCACTCTACACATCACTACAGAACATTGAAAACATCACTCTACACATCACTCTCCACAACATTGAAATATCACGCTACACATCACTCTGCACAACATTGAAAACATCACTCTACACATCACTCTACACAATATTGAAAACATCACTCTACACATCACTCTACACAATATTGAAAACATCACTCTACACATCACTCTGCACAACATTGAAAACATCACTCTACATATCACTCAGCACAACATTGAAAACATCACTCAACACAGCACTCTACACAACATTGAAAACATCACTCTCCACTTCACTTTACACAGCATTGAAAACATCACTCAACACATCACTCTACACAACATTGAAAACATCACTCTGCACATCACTCTACACAATATTGAAAACATCACTCTGCACATCACTCTAAACAATATTGAAAACATCACTCAAATAGCACTCTACACAACATTGAAAACATCACTCAACACATCACTCTACACAACATTGAAAACATCACTCTGCACATCACTCTACACAATATTGAAAACATCACTCTACACAGCACTCTACACAACATTGAAAACATCACTCTACACAACAATCTACACAATATTGAAAACATCACTCTACACATCACTCTACACAACATTGAAAACATCACTCTACACATCACTCTACACAATATTGAAAATATCACTCTACACAGCACTCTACACAACATTGAAAACATCACTCTACACTTCACTTTACACAACATTGAAAACATCACTCGACACATCACTCTACACAATATTGAAAACATCACTCTATACATCACTCTACACAACATTTAAAACATCACTCTACACATCACTCCACACAACATTGAAAACATCACTCTATACATCACTCTACACAACATTGTAAACATCACTCTACACATGACTCTACACAACATTGAAAAAATCACTCTGTACCCCACTCTGCACAACATTGAATACATCACTCTATCGATCACTCCACAGAACATTGAAAACATCATTCTACACATCACTCTCCACAACATTTAATATCACGCTACACATCACTCTACACAACATTGAAAACATCAATCTACACATCACTATACAGAACATTGAAAACATCACTCTAAACATCACTCGACACAACATTGTAAACATCACTCTACACATCACTATGCACACCATTGAAAACATCACTCTACACTTCACTCTACACAACATTGAAAACATCACTCTAGACATCACTCTACACAACATTGAAAACATCACTCTAGACATCACTCTGCACAACATTGAATACATCACTCTACACATCACTGTACACAACATTGAAACTATCACTCTACACATCACTCTACACAACACTGAAAACATCACTCAACACTTCACTCTAAACAACATTGAAAACATCAATCTACACATCACTATACAGAACATTGAAAACATCACTCTAAACATCACTCGACACAACATTGTAAACATCACTCTACACATCACTATGCACACCATTGAAAACATCACTCTACACTTCACTCTACACAACATTGAAAACATCACTCAACACAACAATCTACACAACATTGAAAACATCAATCTACACATCACTCTGCAGAATATTGAAAACATCACTCTACACATCACTCTACACAACATTGAAAACATCACTCTATACATCACTCGACACAACATTGAAAACATCACTCTACATTTCACTCGACACAACATTGAAAACATCACTCTACACATGAGTCGACACAACATTGAAAAAATCACTCTGTACATCATTCTGCACAACATTGAAAACATCACTCTACACATCACTCTACAGAACATTGAAAATATCACTCTACACATCACTCTCCACAACATTGAAATAGCACGCTACACATCACTCTGCACAACATTGAAAACATCACTCTACACATCACTCTACACAATATTGAAAACATCACTCTACACATCACTCTGCACAACTTTGAAAACATCACTCTACATATCACTCTGCACAACATTGAAAACATCACTCTACACAGCAACCTACACAACATTGAAAACATCACTCTCCACTTCACTTTACACAACATTGAAAACATCACTCAACACATCACTCTACACAACATTGAAAACATCACTCTGCACATCACTCTACACAATATTGAAAACATCACTCGACACAGCACTCTACACAACATTGAAAACATCACTCTACACAACAATCTACACAACATTGAAAACATCACTCTGCACATCACTCTACACAACATTGAAAATATCACTCTACACAACAATCTACACAACATTGAAAACATCACTCTACACATCACTCTACACAATATTGAAAACATCACTCTGCACAGCACTCTACACAACATTGAAAACATCACTCTACCATCACTCTACACAACATTGAAAACATCACTCTATACATCACTCTACACAACATTGTAAACATCTCTCTACACATGACTACACAACATTGAAAAAATCACTCTGTACCCCACTCTGCACAACATTGAATACATCACTCTATCGATCACTCTACAGAACATTGAAAACATCACTCTACACTTCACTCTACACAACATTGAAAACATCACTCTACACAACAATCTGCACAACATTGAAAACATCAATCTACACATCACTCTGCAGAATATTGAAAACATCACCCTACACATCACTCTACACAACATTGAAAACATCACTCTATACATCACTCGGCATAACATTGAAAACATCACTCTACACATCACTCTACACAACATTGTAAACATCACTCTACACATGAGTCTACACAACAATGAAAAAGTCACTCTGTACATCATTCTGCACAACATTGAAAACATCACTCTACACATCACTCTACAGAACATTGAAAACATCACTCTGCACATCACTCTCCACAACATTGAAATATCACGCTACACATCACTCTGCACAACATTGAAAACATCACTCTACACATCACTCTACACAATATTGAAAACATCACTCTACACATCACTCTGCACAACATTGAAAACATCACTCTACATATCACTCAGCACAACATTGAAAACATCACTCTACACAGCACTCTACACAACATTGAAAACATCACTCTCCACTTCACTTTACACAACATTGAAAACATCACTCAACACATCACTCTACACAACATTGAAAACATCACTCTGCACATCACTCTACACAATATTGAAAACATCACTCTACATAGCACTCTACACAACATTGAAAACATCACTCAACACATCACTCTACACAACATTGAAAACATCACTCTGCACATCACTCTACACAATATTGAAAACATCACTCTACACAGCACTCTACACAACATTGAAAACATCACTCTACACAACAATCTACACAATATTGAAAACATCACTCTACACATCACTCTACACAACATTGAAAACATCACTCTACACATCACTCTACACAATATTGAAAACATCACTCTACACAGCACTGTACACAACATTGAAAACATC
Source organism: Pristiophorus japonicus (assembly GCF_044704955.1). Taxonomy (NCBI): domain Eukaryota; kingdom Metazoa; phylum Chordata; class Chondrichthyes; family Pristiophoridae; genus Pristiophorus; species Pristiophorus japonicus. The sequence goes on from NC_092005.1 coordinate 12,977,491, forward strand.
ACTCTGCACATCACTCTACACAACATTTAATATCACGCTACACATCAGTCTACACAACATTGAAATCATCACACTACACATCACTCTGCAAAACATTGAAAACATCACTCTACACATCACTCTACACAACATTGAAAACATCACTCTGCACATCACTCTACACAATATTGAAAACATCACTCGACACAGCACTCTACACAACATTGAAAACATCACTCTACACAACAATCTACACAACATTGAAAACATCACTCTACACATCACTCTACACAACATTGAAAATATCACTCAACACAACAATCTACATAACATTGAAAACATCACTCTACACATCACTCTACACAATATTGAAAACATCACTCTGCACAGCATTCTACACAACATTGAAAACATCACTCTATACATCACTCTACACAACATTGAAAACATCACTCTATACATCACTCTACACAACATTGTAAACATCACTCTACACATGACTCTACACAACATTGAAAACATCAATCTACACATCACTCTGCAGAATATTGAAAACATCACTCTACACATCACTCTACACAACATTGAAAACATCACTCTATATATCACTCGACACAACATTGAAAACATCACTCTACACATCACTCTACACAACATTGTAAACATCACTCTACACATGAGTCTACACAACAATGAAAAAGTCACTCTGTACAACATTCTGCACAACATTGAAAACATCACTCTACACATCACTCTACAGAACATTGAAAACATCACTCTACACATCACTCTCCACAACATTGAAATATCACGCTACACATCACTCTGCACAACATTGAAAATATCACTCTACACATCACTCGACACAATATTGAAAACATCACTCTACACATCACTCTGCACAACATTGAAAACATCACTCTACATATCACTCAGCACAACATTAAAAACATCACTCTACACAGCACTCTACACAACATTGAAAACATCACTCTCCACTTCACTTTACACAACATTGAAAACATCACTCAACACATCACTTTACACAACATTGAAAACATCACTCTGCACATCACTCCACACAATATTGAAAACATCACTCTACACAGCACTCTACACAACGTTGAAAACATCTCTCTACACATGACTCTACACAACATTGAAAAAATCACTCTGTACCCCACTCTGCACAACATTGAATACATCACTCTATCGATCACTCTACAGAACATTGAAAACATCACTCTACACTTCACTCTACACAACATTGAAAACATCACTCTACACAACAATCTGCACAACATTGAAAACATCAATCTACACATCACTCTGCAGAATATTGAAAACATCACTCTACACATCACTCTACACAACATTGAAAACATCACTCTATACATCACTCGGCATAACATTGAAAACATCACTCTACACACCACTCTACACAACATTGTAAACATCACTCTACACATGAGTCTACACAACAATGAAAAAGTCACTCTGTACATCATTCTGCACAACATTGAAAACATCACTCTACACATCACTCTACAGAACATTGAAAACATCACTCTACACATCACTCTCCACAACATTGAAATATCACGCTACACATCACTCTGCACAACATTGAAAACATCACTCTACATATCACTCTACACAATATTGAAAACATCACTCTACACATCACTCTGCACAACATTGAAAACATCACTCTACATATCACTCAGCACAACATTGAAAACATCACTCTACACAGCACTCTACACAACATTGAAAACATCACTCTCCACTTCACTTTACACAACATTGAAAACATCACTCAACACATCACTCTGCACAACATTGAAAACATCACTCTGCACATCACTCTAAACAATATTGAAAACATCACTCAAATAGCACTCTACACAACATTGAAAACATCACTCAACACATCACTCTACACAACATTGAAAACATCACTCTGCACATCACTCTACACAATATTGAAAACATCACTCTACACAGCACTCTACACAACATTGAAAACATCACTCTACACAACAATCTACACAATATTGAAAACATCACTCTACACATCACTCTACACAACATTGAAAACATCACTCTACACATCACTCTACACAATATTGAAAATATCACTCTACACAGCACTCTACACAACATTGAAAACATCACTCTACACTTCACTTTACACAACATTGAAAACATCACTCGACACATCACTCTACACAATATTGAAAACATCACTCTATACATCACTCTACACAACATTTAAAACATCACTCTACACATCACTCCACACAACATTGAAAACATCACTCTATACATCACTCTACACAACATTGTAAACATCACTCTACACATGACTCTACACAACATTGAAAAAATCACTCTGTACCCCACTCTGCACAACATTGAATACATCACTCTATCGATCACTCCACAGAACATTGAAAACATCATTCTACACATCACTCTCCACAACATTTAATATCACGCTACACATCACTCTACACAACATTGAAATCATCACACTACACATCACTCTGCAAAACATTGAAAACATCATTCTACACATCACTCTACACAACATTGAAAACATCACTCTGCACATCACTCTACACAATATTGAAAACATCACTCGACACAGCACTCTACACAACATTGAAAACATCACTCTACACAACAATCTACACAACATTGAAAACATCACTCTACACATCACTCTACACAACATTGAAAATATCACTCTACACAACAATCTACATAACATTGAAAACATCACTCTACACATCACTCTACACAATATTGAAAACATCACTCTGCACAGCATTCTACACAACATTGAAAACATCACTCTACACATCACTCTACACAACATTGAAAACATCACTCTATACATCACTCTACACAACATTGTAAACATCACTCTACACATGACTCTACACAACATTGAAAAAATCACTCTGTACCCCACTCTGCACAACATTGAATACATCACTCTATCGATCACTCTACAGAACATTGAAAACATCACTCTACACTTCACTCTACACAACATTGAAAACATCACTCTACACAACAATCTGCACAACATTGAAAACATCAATCTACACATCACTCTGCAGAATATTGAAAACATCACTCTACACATCACTCTACACAACATTGAAAACATCACTCTATATATCACTCGACACAACATTGAAAACATCACTCTACACATCACTCTACACAACATTGTAAACATCACTCTACACATGAGTCTACACAACAATGAAAAAGTCACTCTGTACATCATTCTGCACAACATTGAAAACATCACTCTACACATCACTCTACAGAACATTGAAAACATCACTCTACACATCACTCTCCACAACATTGAAAATATCACTCTACACATCACTCTACACAATATTGAAAACATCACTCGACACATCACTCTGCACAACATTGAAAACATCACTCTACATATCACTCAGCACAACATTGAAAACATGACTCTACACAGCACTCTACACAACATTGAAAACATCTTTCTCCACTTCACTTTACACAACATTGAAAACATCACTCAACACATCACTTTACACAACATTGAAAACATCACTCTGCACATCACTCCACACAATATTGAAAACATCACTCTACACAGCACTCCACACAACGTTGAAAACATCACTCAACACATCACTCTACACAACATTGAAAACATCACTCTGCACATCACTCTTCACAATATTGAAAACATCACTCTACACAGCACTCTACACAACATTGAAAACATCACTCTACACTTCACTCTACACAACATTGAAAACATCACTCTACACATCACTCTACACAACATTGAAAACATCACTCTACACATCACTCTACACAATATTGAAAACATCACTCTACACATCACTCTACACAACATTGAAAACATCACTCTACCCTTCACTTTACACAACATTGAAAACATCACTCTACACATCACTCTACACAATATTTAAAATATCACTCTGCACAGCACTCTACACAACATTTAAAACATCACTCTACACATCACTCTACACAACATTGAAAACATCACTCTATACATCACTCTACACAACATTGTATACATCACTGTACACATGACTCTACACAACATTGAAAAAATCACTCTGTACCCCACTCTGCACAACATTGAATACATCACTCTATCGATCACTCTGCAGAACATTAAAAACATCACTCTACACATCACTCTCCACAACATTTAAATATCACGCTACACATCACTCTACACAACATTGAAATCATCACACTACACATCACTCTGCAAAACATTGAAAACATCACTCTACACATCACTCTACACAACATTGAAAACATCACTCTACACATCACTCGACACAACATTGAAAACATCACTATACACATCACTCTGCACAACATTCATCACTCTGCAAATCACTCTGCACAACATTGAAAACATCACTCTACACATCACTCTACACAACATTGAAAACATCACTCTGCACATCACTCTACACAACATTGAAAACATAACTCTACACATCACTCTACACAACAATGAAAACATCACTCAACACTTCACTCTAAACAACATTGAAAACATCAATCTACACATCACTCTACAGAACATTGAAAACATCACTCTAAACATCACTCGACACAACATTGTAAACATCACTCTACACTTCACTCTGCACACCATTGAAAACATCACTCTACACTTCACTCTACACAACATTGAAAACATCACTCTACACAACAATCTACACAACATTGAAAACATCAATCTACACATCACTCTGCAGAATATTGAAAACATCACTCTACACATCACTCTACACAACATTGAAAACATCACTCTACACATCACTCTCCACAACATTGAAATATCACGCTACACATCACTCTGCACAACATTGAAAACATCACTCTACACATCACTCTACACAATATTGAAAACATCACTCTCCACTTCACTTTACACAACATTGAAAACATCACTCAACACATCAATCTACACAACATTGAAAACATCACTCTGCACATCACTCTACACAATATTAAAAACATCACTCTACACAGCACTCTACATAACATTGAAAACATCACTCTACACAACAATCTACACAATATTGAAAACATCACTCTACACATCACTCTACACAACATTGAAAACATCACTCTACACAACAATCTACACAACATTGAAAACATCACTCTACACATCACTCTACACAATATTGAAAACATCACTCTACACAGTACTCTACACAACATTGAAAACATAACTCTACACTTCACTTTACACAACATTGAAAACATCACTCAACAAATCACTCTACACAACATTGAAAACATCACTCTGCACATCACTCTACACAATATTGAAACATCACTCTACACATCACTCTACACAACATTGAAAACATCACTATACACATCACTCTACACAATATTGAAAACATCACTCTACATTTCACTTTACACAACATTGAAAACATCACTCTACACTTCACTTTACACAACATTGAAAACATCACTCTACACATCACTCTACACAATATTGAAAACATCACTCTATACATCACTCTACACAACATTTAAAACATCACTCTACACATCACTCTACACAACATTGAAAACATCACTCTATACATCACTCTACACAACATTGTAAACATCACTCTACACATGACTCTCCACAACATTGAAAAAATCACTCTGTACCCCACTCTGCACAACATTGAATACATCACTCTATAGATCACTCTACAGAACATTGAAAACATCACTCTACACATCACTCTCGACAACATTTATATATCACGCTACACATCACTCTACACAACATTGAAATCATCACACTACACATCACTCTGCAGAACATTGAAAACATCACTCTACACATCACTCTACACAACATTGAAAACATCACTCTACACATCACTCGACACAACATTGAAAACATCACTATGCACATCACTCTGCACAACATTGAAAACATCACTCTGCACATCACTCTGCACAACATTGAAAACATCACTTTACACATCACTCTACACAACATTGAAGACATCATTCTATACACTACTCTGCACAACATTGAAAGCATCACTCTACACATCACTCTGCACACCATTGAAAACATCACTCTACACTTCACTCTACACAACATTGAAAACATCACTCTACACAACAATCTACAGAACATTGAAAACATCAATCTACACATCACTCTGCAGAATATTGAAAACATCACTCTACACATCACTCTACACGACATTGAAAACATCACTCTATACATCACTCGACACAACATTGAAAACATCACTCTACACATCACTCTACACAACATTGTAAATATCACTCTACACATGAGTCTACACAACAACGAAAAAGTCACTCTGTACATCATTCTGCACACCATTGAAAACATCACTCTACACATCACTACAGAACATTGAAAACATCACTCTACACATCACTCTCCACAACATTGAAATATCACGCTACACATCACTCTGCACAACATTGAAAACATCACTCTACACATCACTCTACACAATATTGAAAACATCACTCTACACATCACTCTACACAATATTGAAAACATCACTCTACACATCACTCTGCACAACATTGAAAACATCACTCTACATATCACTCAGCACAACATTGAAAACATCACTCAACACAGCACTCTACACAACATTGAAAACATCACTCTCCACTTCACTTTACACAGCATTGAAAACATCACTCAACACATCACTCTACACAACATTGAAAACATCACTCTGCACATCACTCTACACAATATTGAAAACATCACTCTACACAGCACTCTACACAACATTGAAAACATCACTCAACACATCACTCTACACAACATTGAAAACATCACTCTGCACATCACTCTACACAATATTGAAAACATCACTCTGCACAGCACTCTACATAACATTGAAAACATCACTCTACACAACAATCTACACAATATTGAAAACAACACTCTACACATCACTCTGCACAACATTGAAAACATCACTCTGCACAACAATCTACACAACATTGAAAACATCACTCTACACAGCACTCTACACAACATTGAAAACATCACTCTACATTTCACTTTACACAACATTGAAAACATCACTCAACACATCACTCTACACAACATTGAAAACATCACTCTGCATATCACTCTACACAATATTGAAAACATCACTCTACACAGCACTCTACACAACATTGAAATCATCACACTACACATCACTCTGCAGAACATTGAAAACATCACTCTACACATCACTCTACACAACATTGAAAACATCACTCTATACATCACTCTACACAACATTGTAAACATCACTCTACACATGACTCTCCACAACATTGAAAAAATCACTCTGTACCCCACTCTGCACAACATTGAATACATCACTGTATAGATCACTCTACAGAACATTGAAAACATCACTATACACATCACTCTCCACAACATTTATATATCACGCTACACATCACTCTACACAACATTGAAATCATCACACTACACATCACTCTGCAGAACATTGAAAACATCACTCTACACATCACTCTACACAACATTGAAAACATCACTCTACACATCACTCGACACAACATTGAAAACATCACTATGCACATCACTCTGCACAACATTGAAAACATCACTCTGCACATCACTCTGCACAACATTGAAAACATCACTGTACACATCACTCTACACAACATTGAAGACATCATTCTATACACTACTCTACACAACTTTGAAAGCATCACTCTACACATCACTCTGCACACCATTGAAAACATCACTCTACACTTCACTCTACACAACATTGAAAACATCACTCTACACAACAATCTACAGAACATTGAAAACATCAATCTACACATCACTCTGCAGAATTTTGAAAACATCACTCTACACTTCACTCTACACAACATTGAAAACATCACTCTATACATCACTCGACACAACATTGAAAACATCACTCTACACATCACTCTACACAACATTGTAAACATCACTCTACACATGAGTCTACACAACAACGAAAAAGTCACTCTGTACATCATTCTGCACAACATTGAAAACATCACTCTACACATCACTCTACACAATATTGAAAACATCACTCTACACATCACTCTGCACAACATTGAAAACATCACTCTACATATCACTCAGCACAACATTGAAAACATCACTCAACACAGCACTCTACACAACATTGAAAACATCACTCTACACATCACTTTACACAACATTGAAAAGATCACTCAACACATCACTCTACACAACATTGAAAACATCACTCTGCACATCACTCTACACAATATTGAAAACATCACTCTGCACAGCACTCTACACAACATTGAAAACATCACTCAACACATCACTCTACACAACATTGAAAACATCACTCTGCACGTCACTCTACACAATATTGAAAACATCACTCTGCACAGCACTCTACACAGCATGGAAAACATCACTCTACACATCACTCTACATAACATTGAAAACATCACTCTGTACATCACTCTACACAACATTGTAAACATCACTCTACACATGACTCTACACAACATTGAAAAAACCACTCAGTACCCCACTCTGCACAACATTGAATACATCACTCTATAGATCACTCTACAGAACATTGAAAACATCACTCTACACATCACTCTCTACAACATTTAAATATCACGCTACACATCACTCTACACAACATTGAAATCATCACACTACACATCACTCTGCAGAACATTGAAAACATCATTCTACACATCACTCTACACAACATTGAAAACATCACTCTAGACATCACTCTGCACAACATTGAAAACATCACTCTACACAACAATCTACACAACATTGAAAACATCACTCTACACATCACTCTGCACAATATTGAAAACATCACTCTACACAGCACTCTACACTGCATTGAAAACATCACTCTACACATCACTCTACATCACATTGAAAACATCGCTCTATACATCACTCTACACAACATTGTAAACATCACTCTACACATGACTCTACACAACATTGAAAAAAACACTCAGCACCCCACTCTGCACAACAATGAATACATCACTCTATAGATCACTCTACAGAACATTGAAAACATCACTCTACACATCACTCTCTACAACATTTAAATATCACGCTACACATCACTCTACACAACATTAAAATCATCACACTACACATCACTCTGCAGAACATTGAAAACATCACTCTACACATCACTCTACACAACATCGAAAACATCACTCTAGACATCACTCTACACAGCATTGAAAACATCACTCTACACATCACTCTACATCACATTGAAAACATCACTCTACACGTCACTCTACACAACATTGAAAACATCACTCTAGACATCACTCTACACAACATTGAAAACATCACTCTAGACATCACTCTACACAACATTGAAAACATCACTCTAGACATCACTCTGCACAACATTGAATACATCACTCTACGCATCACTGTACACAACATTGAAACTTTCACTCTACACATCACTCTACACAACACTGAAAACATCACTCAACACTTCACTCTAAACAACATTGAAAACATCAATCTACACATCACTATACAGAACTTTGAAAACATCACTCCAAACATCACTCGACACAACATTGTAAACATCACTCTACACATCACTATGCACACCATTGAAAACATCACTCTACACTTCACTCTACACAACATTGAAAACATCACTCAACACAACAATCTACACAACATTGAAAACATCAATCTACACATCACTCTGCAGAATATTGAAAACATCACTCTACACATCACTCTACACAACATTGAAAACATCACTCTATACATCACTCGACACAACATTGAAAACATCACTCTACATTTCACTCGACACAACATTGAAAACATCACTCTACACATGAGTCGACACAACATTGAAAAAATCACTCTGTACATCATTCTGCACAACATTGAAAACATCACTCTACACATCACTCTACAGAACATTGAAAATATCACTCTACACATCACTCTCCACAACATTGAAATATCACGCTACACATCACTCTGCACAACATTGAAAACATCACTCTACACATCACTCTACACAATATTGAAAACATCACTCTACACATCACTCTGCACAACTTTGAAAACATCACTCTACATATCACTCTGCACAACATTGAAAACATCACTCTACACAGCAACCTACACAACATTGAAAACATCACTCTCCACTTCACTTTACACAACATTGAAAACATCACTCAACACATCACTCTACACAACATTAAAAACATCACTCTGCACATCACTCTACACAATATTGAAAACATCACTCGACACAGCACTCTACACAACATTGAAAACATCACTCTACACAACAATCTACACAACATTGAAAACATCACTCTGCACATCACTCTACACAACATTGAAAATATCACTCTACACAACAATCTACACAACATTGAAAACATCACTCTACACATCACTCGACACAATATTGAAAACATCACTCTGCACAGCACTCTACACAACATTGAAAACATCACTCTACACATCACTCTACACAACATTGAAAACATCACTCTATACATCACTCTACACAACATTGTAAACATCTCTCTACACATGACTACACAACATTGAAAAAATCACTCTGTACCCCACTCTGCACAACATTGAATACATCACTCTATCGATCACTCTACAGAACATTGAAAACATCACTCTACACTTCACTCTACACAACATTGAAAACATCACTCTACACAACAATCTGCACAACATTGAAAACATCAATCTACACATCACTCTGCAGAATATTGAAAACATCACTCTACACATCACTCTACACAACATTGAAAACATCACTCTATACATCACTCGGCATAACATTGAAAACATCACTCTACACATCACTCTACACAACATTGTAAACATCACTCTACACATGAGTCTACACAACAATGAAAAAGTCACTCTGTACATCATTCTGCACAACATTGAAAACATCACTCTACACATCACTCTACAGAACATTGAAAACATCACTCTACACATCACTCTCCACAACATTGAAATATCACGCTACACATCACTCTGCACAACATTGAAAACATCACTCTACACATCACTCTACACAATATTGAAAACATCACTCTACACATCACTCTGCACAACATTGAAAACATCACTCTACATATCACTCAGCACAACATTGAAAACATCACTCTACACAGCACTCTACACAACATTGAAAACATCACTCTCCACTTCACTTTACACAACATTGAAAACATCACTCAACACATCACTCTACACAACATTGAAAACATCACTCTGCACATCACTCTACACAATATTGAAAACATCACTCTACATAGCACTCTACACAACATTGAAAACATCACTCAACACATCACTCTACACAACATTGAAAACATCACTCTGCACATCACTCTACACAATATTGAAAACATCACTCTACACAGCACTCTACACAACATTGAAAACATCACTCTACACAACAATCTACACAATATTGAAAACATCACTCTACACAACATTGAAAACATCACTCTACACATCACTCTACACAATATTGAAAACATCACTCTACACAGCACTCTACACAACATTGAAAACATCACTCTGCACATCACTCTACACAATATTGAAAACATCACTCTACACAGCACTCTACACAACATTGAAAACATCACTCAACACATCACTCTACACAACATTGAAAACATCACTCTGCACAGCACTCTACACAACATTGAAAACATCACTCTACACTTTACTTTACACAACATTGAAAACATCACTCAACACATCACTCTACACAACATTGAAAACATCACTCTGCACATCACTCTACACAATATTGAAAACATCACTCTACACATCACTCTACACAACATTGAAAACATCACTCTACACATCACTCTACACAATATTGAAAACATCACTCTACACAGCACTCTACACAACATTGAAAACATCACTCTACACATCACTCTGCACAACATTGAAAACATCACTCTACACATCACTCTACACAATATTGAAAACATCACTCTACACATCACTCTACACAATATTGAAAACATCACTCTACACATCACTCTGCACAACATTGAAAACATCACTCTACATATCACTCTGCACAACATTGAAAACATCACTCTACACAGTACTCTACACAACATTGAAAACATCACTCCACACAGCACGCTACACAACATTGAAAACATCACTCTACACAACAATCTACACAATATTGAAAACATCACTCTACACATCACTCTACACAACATTGAAAACATCACTCTACACAACAATCTACACAACATTGAAAACATCACTCTGCACATCACTCTACACAATATTGAAAACATCACTCTACACAGCACTCTACACAACATTGAAAACATCACTCTCCACTTCACTTTACACAACATTGAAAAAATCACTCAACACATCACTCTACACAACATTGAAAACATCACTCTGCACATCACTCTACACAATATTGAAAACATCACTCTACACATCACTCTACACAACATTGAAAACATCACTCTACACATCACTCTACACAATATTGAAAACATCACTCTACACAGCACTCTACACAACATTGAAAACATCACTCTACACTTCACTTTACACAACATTGAAAACATCACTCTACACATCACTCTACACAATATTGAAAACATCACTCTATACATCACTCTACACAACATTTAAAACATCACTCTACACATCACTCTACACAACATTGAAAACATCACTCTACACATCACTCTGCACACCATTGAAAACATCACTCTACACTTCACTCTACACAACATTGAAAACATCACTCTACACAACAATCTACACAACATTGAAAACATCAATCTACACATCACTCTGCACACCATTGAAAACATCACTCTACACTTCACTCTACACAACATTGAAAACATCACTCTACACATCACTCTCCACAACATTGAAATATAACGCTACACATCACGCTGCACAACATTGAAAACATCACTCTACACATCACTCTACACAATATTGAAAACATCACTCTACACATCACTCTGCACAACATTGAAAACATCACTCTACATATCACTCTGCACAACATTGAAAACATCACTCTACACAGTACTCTACACAACATTGAAAACATCACTCTCCACTTGACTTTACACAACATTGAAAACATCACTCAACACATCACTCTACACAACATTGAAAACATCACTCTGCACATCACTCTACACAATATTGAAAACATCACTCTACACAGCACTCTACACAACATTGAAAACATCACTCAACACATCACTCTACACAACATTGAAAACATCACTCTGCACAGCACTCTACACAACATTGAAAACATCACTCTACACTTCACTTTACACAACATTGAAAACATCACTCAACACATCACTCTACACAACATTGAAAACATCACTCTGCACATCACTCTACACAATATTGAAAACATCACTCTACACATCACTCTACACAACATTGAAAACATCACTCTACACATCACTCTACACAATATTGAAAACATCACTCTACACAGCACTCTACACAACATTGAAAACATCACTCTACACTTCACTCTGCACAACATTGAAAACATCACTCTACACATCACTCTACACAATATTGAAAACATCACTCTACACATCACTCTACACAATATTGAAAACATCACTCTACACATCACTCTGCACAACATTGAAAACATCACTCTACATATCACTCTGCACAACATTGAAAACATCACTCTACACAGTACTCTACACAACATTGAAAACATCACTCCACACAGCACTCTACACAACATTGAAAACATCACTCTACACAACAATCTACACAATATTGAAAACATCACTCTACACATCACTCTACACAACATTGAAAACATCACTCTACACAACAATCTACACAACATTGAAAACATCACTCTACACATCACTCTACACAATATTGAAAACATCACTCTACACAGCACTCTACACAACATTGAAAACATCACTCTACACTTCACTTTACACAACATTGAAAACATCACTCAACACATCACTCTACACAACATTGAAAACATCACTCTGCACATCACTCTACACAATATTGAAAACATCACTCTACACATCACTCTACACAACATTGAAAACATCACTCTACACATCACTCTACACAATATTGAAAACATCACTCTACACAGCACTCTACACAACATTGAAAACATCACTCTACACTTCACTTTACACAACATTGAAAACATCACTCTACACATCACTCTACACAATATTGAAAACATCACTCTATACATCACTCTACACAACATTTAAAACATCACTCTACACATCACTCTACACAACATTGAAAACATCACTCTATACATCACTCTACACAACATTGTAAACATCACTCTACACATGACTCTACACAACATTGAAAAAATCACTCTGTACCCCACTCTGCACAACATTGAATACATCACTCTATAGATCACTCGATAGAACATTGAAAACATCACTCTACACATCACTCTCCACAACATTTATATATCACGCTACACATCACTCTACACAACATTGAACTCATCACACTACACATCACTCTGCAGAACATTGAAAACATCACTCTACACATCACTCTACACAACATTGAAAACATCACTCTACACATCACTCGACACAACATTGAAAACATCACTATGCACATCACTCTGCACAACATTGAAAACATCACTCTGCACATCACTCTGCACAACATTGAAAACATCACTCTACACATCACTCTACACAACATTGAAGACATCATTCTATACACCACTCTGCACAACATTGAAAGCATCACTCTACACATCACTCTGCACACCATTGAAAACATCACTCTACACTTCACTCTACACAACATTGAAAACATCACTCTACACAACAATCTACAGAACATTGAAAACATCAATCTACACATCACTCTGCAGAATATTGAAAACATCACTCTATACATCACTCTACACAACATTGTAAACATCACACAACATTGTAAACATCACTCTACACATGACTCTACACAACATTGAAAATATCACTCTGTACCCCACTCTGCACAACATTGAATACATCACTCTATAGATCACTCTGGAGAACATTGAAAACATCACTCTACACATCACTCTCCACAACATTTAAATATCACGCTACAACTCACTCTACACAACATTGAAATCATCACACTACACATCACTCTGCAGAACATTGAAAACATCACTCTACACATCAATCTACACAACATTGAAAACATCACTCTACACATCACTCGACACAACATTGAAAACATCACTATACACATTACTCTGCACAACATTGAAAACATCACCCTGCACATCACTCTGCACAACATTGAAAACAACACTCCACACATCACTCTACACAACATTGAAAACATCACTCTACACATCACTCTGCACAACATTGAAAACATCACTCTACACATCACTCTGCACAACATTGAAAACATCACTCTACACATCGCTCTACACAACATTGAAAATATCACTCTACACATCACTCTACACAACACTGAAAACATCACTCAACACTTCACTCTAAACAACATTGAAAAAATCAATCTACACATCACTCTACAGAACATTGAAAACATCACTCTAAACATCACTCGACACAACATTGTAAACATCACTCGACACATCACTCTGCACACCATTGAAAACATCACTCTACAATTCACTCTACACAACATTGAAAACATCAATCTACACATCACTCTGCAGAATATTGAAAACATCACTCTACACATCACTCTACACAACATTGAAAACATCACTCTATACATCACTCGACACAAAATTGAAAACATCACGCTACACATCACTCTGCACAACTTTGAAAACATCACTCTACACATCACTCTACACAATATTGAAAACATCACTCTACACATCAATCTGCACAACATTGAAAACATCACTCTACACTTCACTCTACACAACTTTGAAAACATCACTCTACACAACAATCTACACAACATTGAAAACATCAATCTACACACCACTCTGCAGAATATTGAAAACATCACTCTACACATCACTCTGCACAACATTGAAATCATCACTCTACATATCACTCAGCACAACATTGAAAACATCACTCTACACAGCACTCTACACAACATTGAAAACATCACTCTCCACTTCACTTTACACAACATTGAAAACATCACTCAACACATCACTCTACACAACATTGAAAACATCACTCTGCACATCACTCTACACAATATTGAAAACATCACTCTACACAGCACTCTACACAACATTGAAAACATCACTCAACACATCACTCTACACAACATTGAAAACATCACTCTGCACATCACTCTACACAATATTGAAAACATCACTCTACACAGCACTCTACACAACATTGAAAAATCACTCTACACAACAATCTACACAATATTGAAAACATCACTCTACACATCACTCTACACAACATTGAAAACATCACTCTACACAACAATCTACACAACATTGAAAATATCACTCTACACATCACTCTATACAATATTGAAAACATCACTCTACACAGCACTCTACACAACATTGAAAACATCACTCTACACAACAATCTACGCAACATTGAAAACATCACTCTACACATCACTCTACACAACATTGAAAACATCACTCTACACAACAATCTACACAACATTGAAAACATCACTCTACACATCACTCTACACAATATTGAAAACCTCACTCTACACAGCACTCTACACAGCATTGAAAACATCACTCTACACATCACTCTACACAATATTGAAAACATCACTCTACACAGCACTCTACACAACATTGAAAACATCACTCAACACATCACTCTACACAACATTGAAAACATCACTCTGCACAGCACTCTACACAACATTGAAAACATCACTCTACACTTCACTTTACACAACATTGAAAACATCACTCAACACATCACTCTACACAACATTGAAAACATCACTCTGCACATCACTCTACACAATATTGAAAACATCACTCTACACATCACTCTACACAACATTGAAAACATCACTCTACACATCACTCTACACAATATTGAAAACATCACTCTACACAGCACTCTACACAACATTGAAAACATCACTCTACACTTCACTCTGCACAACATTGAAAACATCACTCTACACATCACTCTACACAATATTGAAAACATCACTCTACACATCACTCTACACAATATTGAAAACATCACTCTACACATCACTCTGCACAACATTGAAAACATCACTCTACATATCACTCTGCACAACATTGAAAACATCACTCTACACAGTACTCTACACAACATTGAAAACATCACTCCACACAGCACTCTACACAACATTGAAAACATCACTCTACACAACAATCTACACAATATTGAAAACATCACTCTACACATCACTCTACACAACATTGAAAACATCACTCTACACAACAATCTACACAACATTGAAAACATCACTCTACACATCACTCTACACAATATTGAAAACATCACTCTACACAGCACTCTACACAACATTGAAAACATCACTCTACACTTCACTTTACACAACATTGAAAACATCACTCAACACATCACTCTACACAACATTGAAAACATCACTCTGCACATCACTCTACACAATATTGAAAACATCACTCTACACATCACTCTACACAACATTGAAAACATCACTCTACACATCACTCTACACAATATTGAAAACATCACTCTACACAGCACTCTACACAACATTGAAAACATCACTCTACACTTCACTTTACACAACATTGAAAACATCACTCTACACATCACTCTACACAATATTGAAAACATCACTCTATACATCACTCTACACAACATTTAAAACATCACTCTACACATCACTCTACACAACATTGAAAACATCACTCTATACATCACTCTACACAACATTGTAAACATCACTCTACACATGACTCTACACAACATTGAAAAAATCACTCTGTACCCCACTCTGCACAACATTGAATACATCACTCTATAGATCACTCGATAGAACATTGAAAACATCACTCTACACATCACTCTCCACAACATTTATATATCACGCTACACATCACTCTACACAACATTGAACTCATCACACTACACATCACTCTGCAGAACATTGAAAACATCACTCTACACATCACTCTACACAACATTGAAAACATCACTCTACACATCACTCGACACAACATTGAAAACATCACTATGCACATCACTCTGCACAACATTGAAAACATCACTCTGCACATCACTCTGCACAACATTGAAAACATCACTCTACACATCACTCTACACAACATTGAAGACATCATTCTATACACCACTCTGCACAACATTGAAAGCATCACTCTACACATCACTCTGCACACCATTGAAAACATCACTCTACACTTCACTCTACACAACATTGAAAACATCACTCTACACAACAATCTACAGAACATTGAAAACATCAATCTACACATCACTCTGCAGAATATTGAAAACATCACTCTATACATCACTCTACACAACATTGTAAACATCACACAACATTGTAAACATCACTCTACACATGACTCTACACAACATTGAAAATATCACTCTGTACCCCACTCTGCACAACATTGAATACATCACTCTATAGATCACTCTGGAGAACATTGAAAACATCACTCTACACATCACTCTCCACAACATTTAAATATCACGCTACAACTCACTCTACACAACATTGAAATCATCACACTACACATCACTCTGCAGAACATTGAAAACATCACTCTACACATCAATCTACACAACATTGAAAACATCACTCTACACATCACTCGACACAACATTGAAAACATCACTATACACATTACTCTGCACAACATTGAAAACATCACCCTGCACATCACTCTGCACAACATTGAAAACAACACTCCACACATCACTCTACACAACATTGAAAACATCACTCTACACATCACTCTGCACAACATTGAAAACATCACTCTACACATCACTCTGCACAACATTGAAAACATCACTCTACACATCGCTCTACACAACATTGAAAATATCACTCTACACATCACTCTACACAACACTGAAAACATCACTCAACACTTCACTCTAAACAACATTGAAAAAATCAATCTACACATCACTCTACAGAACATTGAAAACATCACTCTAAACATCACTCGACACAACATTGTAAACATCACTCGACACATCACTCTGCACACCATTGAAAACATCACTCTACAATTCACTCTACACAACATTGAAAACATCAATCTACACATCACTCTGCAGAATATTGAAAACATCACTCTACACATCACTCTACACAACATTGAAAACATCACTCTATACATCACTCGACACAAAATTGAAAACATCACGCTACACATCACTCTGCACAACTTTGAAAACATCACTCTACACATCACTCTACACAATATTGAAAACATCACTCTACACATCAATCTGCACAACATTGAAAACATCACTCTACACTTCACTCTACACAACTTTGAAAACATCACTCTACACAACAATCTACACAACATTGAAAATATCAATCTACACACCACTCTGCAGAATATTGAAAACATCACTCTACACATCACTCTGCACAACATTGAAATCATCACTCTACATATCACTCAGCACAACATTGAAAACATCACTCTACACAGCACTCTACACAACATTGAAAACATCACTCTCCACTTCACTTTACACAACATTGAAAACATCACTCAACACATCACTCTACACAACATTGAAAACATCACTCTGCACATCACTCTACACAATATTGAAAACATCACTCTACACAGCACTCTACACAACATTGAAAACATCACTCAACACATCACTCTACACAACATTGAAAACATCACTCTGCACATCACTCTACACAATATTGAAAACATCACTCTACACAGCACTCTACACAACATTGAAAAATCACTCTACACAACAATCTACACAATATTGAAAACATCACTCTACACATCACTCTACACAACATTGAAAACATCACTCTACACAACAATCTACACAACATTGAAAATATCACTCTACACATCACTCTATACAATATTGAAAACATCACTCTACACAGCACTCTACACAACATTGAAAACATCACTCTACACAACAATCTACGCAACATTGAAAACATCACTCTACACATCACTCTACACAACATTGAAAACATCACTCTACACAACAATCTACACAACATTGAAAACATCACTCTACACATCACTCTACACAATATTGAAAACCTCACTCTACACAGCACTCTACACAGCATTGAAAACATCACTCTACACATCACTCTACACAACATTGAAAACATCACTCTATACATCACTCTACACAACATTGTAAACATCACTCTACACATGACTCGACACAACATTGAAAAAATCACTCTGTACCCCACTCTGCACAACATTGAATACATCACTCTATAGATCACTCTACAGAACATTGAAAACATCACTCTACACATCACTCTCCACAACATTTAAATATCACGCTGCACATCACTCTACACAACATTGAAATCATCACACTACACATCACTCTGCAGAACATTGAAAACATCACTCTACACATCACTCTACACAACATTGAAAACATCACTCTACACATCACTCGACACAACAATGAAAACATCACTATGCACATCACTCTGCACAACTTTGAAAACATCACTCTGCACATCACTCTGCACAACATTGAAAACATCACTCTACACATAACTCTACACAACATTGAAGACATCATTCTATACACCACTCTGCACAACATTGAAAGCATCACTCTACACATCACTCTGCACAACATTGAAAACATCACTCTACACATCACTCTACACAACATTGAAAATATCACTCTACACATCACTCCACACAACACTGAAAACATCACTCAACACTTCACTCTAAACAACACTGTAAACATAAATCTACACATCACTCTACAGAACATTGAAAACATCACTCTAAACATCACTCGACACAACATTGTAAACATCACTCTACACATCACTCTGCACACCATTGAAAACATCACTCTACACTTCACTCTACACAACATTGAAAACATCACTCTACACAACAATCTACACAACATTGAAAACATCAATCTACACATCACTCTGCAGAATATTGAAAACATCACTCTACACATCACCCTACACAACATTGAAAACATCACTCTATACATCACTCGACACAACATTGAAAACATCACTCTACATTTCACTCGACACAACATTGTAAACATCACTCTACACATGAGTCTACACAACATTGAAAACATCACTCTACACATCACTCTGCAGAATATTGAAAACATCATTCTACACTTCACTCTACACATCATTGAAAACATCACTCTACACATCACTCTCCACAACATTGAAATATAACGCTACACATCACTCTGCACAACATTGAAAACATCACTCTACACATCACTCTGCACAACATTGAAAACATCACTCTACATATCACTCTGCACAATATTGAAAACATCACTCTACACAGCACTCTACACAACATTGAAAACATCACTCTCCACTTCACTTTACACAACATTGAAAACATCACTCAACATATCACTCTACACAACATTGAAAACATCACTCTGCACATCACTCTACACAATATTGAAAACATCACTCTACACAGCACTCTACACAACATTGAAAACATCACTCTACACAACAATCTACACAACATTGAAAACATCACTCTACACATCACTCTACGCAACATTGAAAACATCACTCTACACTACAATCTACACAACATTGAAAACATCACTCTACACATCACTCTACACAATATTGAAAACATCACTCTAAACAGCACTCTACACAACATTGAAAACATCACTCTACACATCACTCTACACAACATTGAAAACATCACTCTGTACATCCCTCTACACAACATTGTAAACATCACTCTACACATGACTCTACACAACATTGAAAATATCACTCTGTACCCCACTCTGCACAACATTGAATACATCACTCTATAGATCACTCTAGAGAACATTGAAAACATCACTCTACACATCACTCTCCACAACATTTAAATATCACGCTACACCTCACTCTACACAACATTGAACTCATCACACTACACATCACTCTGCAGAACATTGAAAACATCACTCTACACATCACTCGACACAACATTGAAATCATCACACTACACATCACTCTACACAACATTGAAAACATCACTCTGCACATCACTCTGCACAACATTGAAAACATCACTCTACACATTACTCTGCACAACATTGAAAACATCACTCTATACATCACTCGACACAACATTGAAAACATCACTCTACATTTCACTCGACACAACATTGTAAACATCACTCTACACATGAGTCTACACAACATTGAAAACATCACTCTACACATAACTCTGCACAACATTGAAAACATCACTCTGCACATCACTCTACACAACATTGAAAACATCACTCTACACAACAATCTACACAACATTGAAAACATCACTCTACACATCACTCTGCACACCATTGAAAACATCACTCTACACTTCACTCTACACATCATTGAAAACATCACTCTACACATCACTCTCCACAACATTGAAATATAACGCTACACATCACTCTGCACAACATTGAAAACATCACTCTACACATCACTCTGCACAACATTGAAAACATCACTCTACATATCACTCTGCACAACATTGAAAACATCACTCTACACAGCACTCTACACAACATTGAAAACATCACTCTCCACTTCACTTTACACAACATTGAAAACATCACTCAACACATCACTCCACACAACATTGAAAACATCACTCTGCACATCACTCTACACAATATTGAAAACATCACTCTACACAGCACTCTACACAACATTGAAAACATCACTCTACACAACAATCTACACAACATTGAAAACATCACTCTACACATCACTCTACGCAACATTGAAAACATCACTCTACACTACAATCTACACAACATTGAAAACATCACTCTACACATCACTCTACACAATATTGAAAACATCACTCTAAACAGCACTCTACACAACATTGAAAACATCACTCTACACATCACTCTACACAACATTGAAAACATCACTCTATACAGCACTCTACACAGCATTGTAAACATCACTCTACACATGACTCTACACAACATTGAAAATATCACTCTGTACACCACTCTGCACAACATTGAATACATCACTCTATACATCACTCTACAGAACATTGAAAACATCACTCTACACATCACTCTCCAAAACATTTAAATATCACGCTACACATCACTCTACACAACATTGAAATCATCAATCTACACATCACTCTGCACAACATTGAAAACATCACTCTACACATCACTCTACACAACATTGAAAACATCACTCTACACATCACTCGACACAACATTGAAAACATCACTATACACATCACTCTGCGCAACATTGAAAACATCACTCTGCACATCACTCTGCACAACATTGAAAACATCACTCTACACATCACTCTACACAACATTGAAAACATCACTCTACACTTCACTTTACACAACATTGAAAACATCACTCAACACATCACTCTACACAACATTGAAAACATCACTCTGCACATCACTCTACACAATATTGAAAACATCACTCTACACAGCACTCGACACAACATTGAAAACATAACTCTACACAACAATCTACACAACATTGAAAACATCACTCTACACATCACTCGACACAACATTGAAAACATCACTCTACACATCAATCTACACCACATTGAAAACATCACTCTGCACATCACTCTACTCAACATTGAAAATATCACTCTACACAGCACTCTACACAACATTGAAAACATCACTCTGCAGAAAAATCTACGCAACATTGAAAACATCACTCTACACATCAGTCTGCACAACATTGAAAAAAATCACTCAGTACATCATTCTGCACAACATTGAAAACATCACTCTACATACCACATCACTCTACACACCACTCTACACAACATTGAAAACATCACTCTATACATCACTCTACACAGCATTGTAAACATCACTCTACACATCACTCTGCACAACATTGAGAACATCACTCGACACATCACTCCACACAACATTGAAAACATCACTCTGCACATCACACTGCACAACATTGAAAACATCACTCTACACATCACTCTGCACAACATTGAAAACATCACTCTACACATCACTCTGCACAACATTGAAAACATCACTCTACACATCACTCTGCACAACATTGAAAACATCACACTACACATCACTCTATACAACATAGAAAACATCACTCTGCACCTCACTCTGCACAACATTGAAAACATCACTCTACACATCACTCCACACAACATTGAAAACATCACTCTACACATCACTCAGCACAACATTGAAAACATCACTCTACACATCACTCTGCACAACATTGAAAACATCACTCTGCACATCACTCTACACAATATTGAAAACATCACTCTACACAGCACTCGACACAACATTGAAAACATCACTCTACACAACAATCTACACAACATTGAAAACATCACTCTACACATCACTCGACACAACATTGAAAACATCACTCTACACATCAATCTATACAATATTGAAAACATCACTCGACACATCACTCCACACAACATTGAAAACATCACTCTACATATCACTCTGCACAACTTTGAAAACATCACTCAATACATCAATCTACACCACATTGAAAACATCACTCTGCACATCACTCTACACAACATTGAAAACATCACTCTACACAGCACTCTACACAACATTGAAAACATCACTCTACAGAAAAATCTACGCAACATTGAATACATCACTCTACACATGAGTCTACACAACATTGAAAAAATCACTCTGTATATCATTCTGCACAACATTGAAAACATCACTCTACACTTCACTCTACACAACATTGAAAACATCACTCAACACATCACTCTACACAACATTGAAAACATCACTCGACACATCACTCTACACAACATTGAAAAGATCACTCTACACATCACTCTACACAACATTGAAAACTTCACTCTACACATCACTCTATACAACATTGAAAACATCACTCTACACATCACTCTAATCAAAATTGAAAACATCACTCTACATATCACTCTGCACAATATAGAAAACATCACTCTACACATCACATCGCTATACACATCACTATACCCAACATTGAAAACATCACTCTGCACAACACTCTACACAACATTGAAAACATCACTCTACGCATCACTCTGCTCAACATTGAAAACATCACTCTGCACATCACTCTACACAATAATGAAAACATTACCCTACACACCACTCTAAACAACATTGAAAACATCACTCTACACATCACTCTACACAACATTGAAAACAGCACTCTACACATCACCCTACACATCATTGAAAACATCACTCTACACATCACTCCACACAACATTGAAAACATCACTCTGCACATCACTCTACACAACATTGAAAATATCACTCTACACATCATTCTACACAACATTGTAAACATCACTCTACACATCACTCTGCACAACATTGAAAACATCACTCAAAACATCACTCTGCACAACATTGATAACATCACTCTACACTTCACTCTGCCCAACATTGAAAACATCACTCAACACATCACTCTACACAACATTGAAAACATCACTCGACACATCACTCTGCACAACATTGAAAAGATCACTCTACACAGCACTCTACACAACATTGAAAACATCACTCTACACAACAATCGACACAACATTGAAAACATCACTCTACACATCACTCCACGCAACATTGAAATCAACACTCTACATATCAATCTATACAATATTGAAAACATCACGCTACACATCACTCCACACAACATTGAAAACATCACTCTACATATCACTATGCACAACATTGAAAACATCACTCCAAAAATCACTCTACACAACATTGAAAAAAAACACTCTACATATCACTCTGCACAACATTGAAAACATAACTCTACATATCACATCACTCTACACACCACCCTACACGACATTGAAAATATCACTCGACACATCACTCCACACAACATTGTAAACATCACTCTACACACCACTCTGCACAACATTGAACACATCACTCGACACATCACTCTACACAACATTGTAAACATCACTCTACACATCACTCAGCACAACATTGAAAACATCACTCTAAACATCACTCTGCACAACATTGATAACATCATTCTACACATCACTCTGCACAACATTGTAAACATCACTCTACTCATCACTCTCCACAACATTGAAATATCACGCTACACATCACTCTGCACAACATTGAAAACATCACTCTACACATCACTCTATACAACATAGAAAACATCACTCTGCAACTCACTCTGCACAACATTGAAAACATCACGCTACACATCACTCTACACAACTTTGAAAACATCACTCTACACATCATTCAGCACAACATTGAAAACATCACTCTACACATCACTCTGCACAAAATAGAAAACGTCACTCTACACATCACTCAACACAACTTTGAAAACATCACTCTACACAGCACTCTACACAACATTGAAAACATCACTCTACACAACAATCGACACAACATTGAAAACATCACTCTACACATCACTCCACGCAACATTGAAATCAACACTCTACATATCAATCTATACAATATTGAAAACATCACTCTACACATCACTCTATACAACATAGAAAACATCACTCTGCAACTCACTCTGCAAAACATTGAAAACATCACTCTACACATCACTCTACACAACATTGAAAACATCACTCTACACATCATTCAGCACAACATTGAAAACATCACTCGACACAACAATCTACACAACATTGAAAACATCACTCTACACAACACTCTACACAACATTGAAAGCATCACTCTACACATCAATCTATACAATATTGAATACATCAATCTACACATCACTCCACACAACATTGAAAACATCATTCTACATATCACTCTACACAACATTGAAAGCATCACTCTACACATCAATCTATACAATATTGAATACATCACTCTACACATCAATCTACACAACATTGAAAACATCACTCTACACATCACTCGGCACAACATTGAAAACATCACTATACATATCACATCACCCTACACATCACTCTACACAGCATTGAAAACATCACTCTACACATCACCCTACACATCATTGAAAACATCACTCTACACATCACTCCACACAACATTAAAACATCACTCTACACATCACTCTACACAACATTGAAAATATCACGCTACACATCATTCTACACAACATTGTAAACATCACTCTACACATCACTCTGCACAACATTGAAAACATCTCTCGAAACATCTCTCTGCACAACATTGAAAACATCACTCTATACATCACTCTACACAACATTGAAAACATCACTCTACACAGCACTCTACACAACATTGAAAAATTCACTCTACACAACAATCGACACAACATTGAAAACATCACTCTACACATCACTCCACGCAACATTGAAATCAACACTCTACATACCAATCTATACAATATTGAAAACATCACTCTACACATCACTCTACACAACATTGAAAACATCACTCTACACATCACTCCACACTGCATTGAAAACATCACTCGACATCTCACTCTGCACAACATTGAAAACATCACTCTACATAGCACATCACTCTACACATCACTCTGCACAACATTGAAAACCTCACTCCAAACATCACTCAACACAACATTGATAACATCACTCTACACATCACTCTACACAACATTGAAAACATCACTCTGCACATCACTCTGAACAACATTGAAAACATTACTCTACACATCACTCTACACAACATTGAATACATCACTCTACACATCACTCTATACAACATTGAATACATCACTCTACACAACAATCTACACAACATTGAAAACATCACTCTACACATCATTCTACACAACATTGAAAACATCACTCTACACATCAATCTATACAAAATTGAAAACATCACTCTACACATCACTCCACACAACTTGAAAAAATCACTCTACATATCACTCTGCACAACATTGATAACATCACTCTAAACATCACTCTACACAACATTGAAAAAAAACACTCTACATATCACTCTGCACAACATTGAAAACATCACTCTACACATCACTCTATACAACATAGAAAACATCACTCTGCAACTCACTCTGCAAAACATTGAAAACATCACTCTACACATCACTCTACACAACATTGAAAACATCACTCTACACATCATTCAGCACAACATTGAAAACATCACTCGACACAACAATCTACACAACATTGAAAACATCACTCTACACATCACTCTACACAACATTGAAAGCATCACTCTGCACATCAATCTATACAATATTGAATACATCAATCTACACATCACTCCACACAACATTGAAAACATCACTCTACATATCACTCTGCACAACATTGAAAACACCGCTCTATACATCACTCTACACAACATTGAAAACATCACTCTACACATCACTCGGCACAACATTGAAAACATCACTATACATATCACATCACCCTACACATCACTCTACACAGCATTGAAAACATCACTCTACACATCACCCTACACATCATTGAAAACATCACTCTACACATCACTCCACACAACATTGAAAACATCACTTTACACATCACTCCACACAACATTGAAAATATCACTCTACACATCATTCTACACAACATTGTAAACATCACTCTACACATCACTCTGCACAACATTGAAAACATCACTCGAAACATCTCTCTGCACAACATTGAAAACATCACTCTATACATCACTCTACACAACATTGAAAACATCACTCTACACAGCACTCTACACAACATTGAAAAATTCACTCTACACAACAATCGACACAACATTGAAAACATCACTCTACACATCACTCCACGCAACATTGAAATCAACACTCTACATATCAATCTATACAATATTGAAAACATCACTCTACACATCACTCTACACAACATTGAAAACATCACTCTACACATCACTTCACACTGCATTGAAAACATCACTCGACATCTCACTCTGCACAACATTGAAAACATCACTCTACATAGCACATCACTCTACACATCACTCTGCACAACATTGAAGACATCACTCTAAACATCACTCAACACAACATTGATAACATCACTCTACACATCACTCTACACAACATTGAAAACATCACTCCGCACATCACTCTGAACAACATTGAAAACATCACTCTACACATCAATCTATACAATATTGAAAACATCACTCTACTCATCACTCCACACAACATTGAAAACATCACTCTACATATCACTCTGCACAACATTGAAAACATCACTCTACACATCACTCTCCACAACATTGAAATATCACGCCACACATCACTCTACACAACATTGAAAACATCACGCTACACATCACTCTATACAACATGGAAAACATCACTCTGCAACTCACTCTGCACAACATTGAAAACATCACTCTACACATCACTCTACACAACATTGAAAACATCACTCTACACATCATTCAGCACAACATTGAAAACATCACTCGACACATCACTCTGCACAACATTGAAAACGTCACTCTACACATCACTCAACACAACTTTGAAAACATCACTCTACACTTCACTCTACACAACATTGAAAACATCACTCAACACATCACTCTACACAACATTGAAAACATCACTCTGCACATCACTCTACACAACATTGAAAATATCACTCTGCACGGCACTCTACACAACATTGAAAACATCACTCTGCACATCACTCTACACAACATTGAAAACATCGCTCTACACAACAATCTACACAACATTGAAAACATCACTCTACACATCACTCTACACAACATTGAAAGCATCACTCTACACACCAATCTATACAATATTGAAAACATCAATCTACACATCACTCCACACAACATTGAAAACATCACTCTACATATCACTCTGCACAACATTGAAAACATCACTCTGCACATCACTCTACACAACAATGAAAACATTACCCTACACACCACTCTAAACAACATTGAAAACATCACTCTACACATCACTCTACACAACATTGAAAACATCACTCTACAAATCAACCTGCACAACATTGAAAACATCATCTACGTATCACTCTGCAGAACATTGAAAACATTACTCTAAACATCACATCACTCTACACACCACTCTATACAATATTGAAAACATCAATCTACACATCACTCCACACAACATTGAAAACATCACTCTACATATCACTCTGCACAACATTGAAAACACCGCTCTACACATCACTCTACACAACATTGAAAACTTCACTCTACATATCACTCGGCACAACATTGAAAACATCACTATACATATCACATCACTCTACACATCACTCTACACAACATTGAAAACATCACTCTGCAC